>NC_134834.1:17083545-17125069 GCF_004210375.1 Tachypleus tridentatus
AAAACAAAACAAACAAACTTATATGTCTGTGGACTTAAAACGCTAGAAACTGGGTTTAGATACCCGTGGTGAGCAGAGCACAGCCAGTCCAATCAGTAGTTTGATATTGAACTCCTAAATAAACAAAAAAAACAATCCAAAGAAGGAGATATTTCATGGCTAAGTGAACTTAGCTAAAACTCGAGTTTTGAAACCTTGAAAAATGGTTCAAAAGTACTAATTAGCAAACAAACTCGAAATATATATTGCAAGAAAATATAAAACATAAAGAACCATCTTTATATTTTATTAGAAAATATCCTGAGAAAACGTAATACGTCTTCATCTATCGGAAGCTAAAAGTATTAATACAGCATTTTTTAAAAAAGAAAACGATTTTGTTTTGTATTGTTTTAAATTTCGCACAAAGTTACTCGAGGGCTATCTGCGCTAGCCGTCCCTAATTTAGCAGAGTAAGACTATAGGGAAGGCAGCTAGTCATCACCACCCACCGCCAACGCTTAGGCTACTCTTTTTACCAACGAATAGTGGGATTGACCGTCACATTATAACGCCCCCACGGCTGAAAGGGCGAGCATGTTTGGTGTGACTGGGATTCGAACCCGTGACCCTCAGATTACGAGTCGCACGCCTTAACACGTTTGCCCATGCCGGGCCAAGGAAAGGTTTGGAGTACACGACATGAAACTTTTTAAATCAAAGATAGAAAGTTAAAGATAGAACTTAAAATACCATGTTTGTTATATGCTAGCGTAATAGCTAGGTCGGTGTAAGTCATCGAATTGTGTGTTTATAGACAAGTAAAGCCAAAACCCGGGGTTCGATTCTCTGTATTGGACTGACAACAGTTACCTTTTCCCCAAAACAAACAAGATAAACGTGTCTCCGCCTACCGGAAATAAAAAATATTAACAGTGCATTCATTTTGCAAATAAGGCCGCGCCCTCTCTCTTTGTGTATCTCTACGTCTGTCATTTGTCTTAATTAATATGTTGTAGAAATTTAGTTCGTTCGATTTTAATATCGTGTTTCATTGTTGTTATGACTTTTCAGTTAGCTGACTTCGATGAAGAACCATCCCAGTTCATTATGGAATGTGCAGCTGTTTATGATAAAGGTAAGTTTTATTGTTGTGTAGAATAAAACAAGGGATTCTTCAAACCTCTTATTAAAGAACAATAAATACTTGTGCATCTTATGTAGAATGACATAACTTGTATATGTTAAGTTGAATGACATAACTTGTATATGTTAAGTTGAATGACATAACTTGTATATGTTATGTAGAATGGCATAACTTGTATATGTTAAGTTGAATGACATAACTTGTATATGTTATGTAGAATGACATAACTTGTATATGTTAAGTTGAATGGCATAACTTGTATATGTTAAGTTGAATGACATAACTTGTATATGTTAAGTTGAATGGCATAACTTGTGCATGTTAAGTTGAATGACATAACTTGTGTATGTTAAGTTGAATGACATAACTTGTGCATGTTAAGTTGAATGACATAACTTGTGTATGTTAAGTTGAATGACATAACTTGTGTATGTTAAGTTGAATGACATAACTTGTGTATGTAATGTAGAATGGCATAACTTGTATATGTTAAATTGAATGACATAACTTGTGTATGTTAAGTTGAATGACATAACTTGTGTATGTAATGTAAAATGGCATAACTTGTATATGTTAAGTTGAATGACATAACTTGTGCATGTTAAGTTGAATGACATAACTTGTGCATGTTAAGTTGAATGACATGACTTGTGTATGTTAAGTTGAATGACATAACTTGTGCATGTTAAGTTGAATGACATAACTTGTGTAGGTTAAGTTGAATGACATAACTTGTGTAGGTTAAGTTGAATGACATAACTTGTGCATGTTAAGTTGAATGACATAACTTGTGCATGTTAAGTTGAATGACATAACTTGTGCATGTTAAGTTGAATGGCATAAGTTGTATATGTTAAGTTGAATGACACACTAATTACTTGTGTATTACATCAGGACTGCCATGAAATTAATCGGTACCTCAAAATGAAGGTTTTATTTTTATTATTTTCAAGTTAAAGTTTTACACTGAGGAAGAACATGCTGTTGAAACTGTAGCTGGTAGAAAATTACTCATAATCAGTCAGTAAAGATGTTTGTAAGTTTGTTGTTAAGCACAAAACTAAACCATAGCTATCTTTGCTATGCCTACCACGGGTATCGAAACCTAAATTTTATCGTTGTAAACTTTCATATTTACAGCTGAACCACCGGGATGAGGGTAGTGGCTTACAATAGAAAACAGGTTACGTCATTTGAACGCTTTATGCTTATTGGTCTAACGTTAGTAGTCAGTTCAAAATAATATGCAAATTAACTGTCGCCATTTTTAGTGACGTTGTCATGTCTTTTAGTTATTTATTATTTTAAAACTTGCGGTTATCTTCACAACATGGAACTCCCATGATGTTCTCGGAGGTCCTGGGTTGAAGTCATGATCTTGGAAGTTTCCACAGATGCCTCCCCCCCCAAATGTCTTAACTGCAAGTCTAAAGGCTTATGACGCTAAAAATCGTGCTTTAGTACTCGCGATGGAGCAGAACAGAGATGGTCACTTGTGCAGCTTTATGGTTAACAATAACCAAACAGCCTTTCAGGGATCTAGGTTTAAACTTTTCAAGGTAATTAGTGAAATTGGTTAGTGTAATTAGTGAAAGTGGTTCGATGATCGTAAATGACGTCATGAAATTCCATATGAACGGTTTAAATTTGTAAGTCTAATTAAACATGTAAAGAGCTTCACTGTGCTTTGTTTAAAACGAGTTTGTTAAATATTTTGCATGTGTTTATATTTCAAAGGAATTGCATCAGTCTGCAGCTGGACTTTAGCCGTCCAGTGCCTAAGAACAAATTCCGTTTGTGCAAAGCTACACGAGGGCCATCTGCTCTAGCTGTCCCTAATTTAGCAGTGTAACACAAAAGGGAAGGCAACTAGTGATCACCACCCACCGCCAACTCTTGGGCTACTCTTTTACCAACGAATAGTGGGATTGACCGAAACTATATAACGCCCCTACAGCTGAAAAGCCAGCATATTTGGCGTGACGGTGGTTCGACCCACCCCCACCCGTCCTGGGAAAACAATCGCCTTTCACACTTCGGAGCTCTTGCTACATCATATAAGCTACAGTGTCAAATTTGAATTGCACAAAAACCTAATGGAAAGTTCAAACAAAAATCACATTACACAGTAAAGGTTCAATTCAAACAACACTTTAAGGCCTCTAATATTTACTGCTAAGGCTGTAGAAATACACAAAAAAGAACATGTCAGGCTTACAAGGAAAAGAAAACTGTTCGTAATTTCTTTTCTTATTGATATTTACCTTATGAGTAAATAAGTAACAGCAATCATCATAGTGTTACTGAAAAGTCTTATTTGTCTGATTTTACGTTACCCCATCAAGTTAGCTTTCTTACTAACGTATATCTCAAGTGCAGGAATTTCCAGCCATTAATAGATGAACGTTTTGTAATTATAACGTGTGAATACTTGATGCTTTGTACACTATACAATCGATGTTCTTAGGGAACGAACAACTTTTATGTGTGAAGTAAAGTAGAAATAAAAAGGTGAATCCACATAATATTAAATTTTATTACAAAAAATAATAAATAAATATACGATATTTATTTATATCGAGGTCTTAGATGTAAATATTTAATTGTAAAAGTTTTTTTTGTTTTTATGTTGGTAAAATTATATACCCGCTTCTATGGTGTCGTCTCTTAGTCCAGACATTGCACATACGCCATGCATCATATTTAAATAATTTAGTTACGGAGAAACTATAAATGCTCACTGTATTCTCAAACAAATCTTCTTGACATTTTACATCTCGAACTAATGCGATCGAGTAGTTAGTAGATGCAGTAAATCATCATGGACTGTATCAGCTAGCTATGTATGAAGTTAGCTACCGCATCAAGTAATCCTTTATTCGTTGTTGAACAAAAAAAAAACAACCAACAAACAAGAAAATAAGAAACTAAAAATTTACCAGTCTCCAAATATGGATCACAAAAACTGTGGAAACAAAGCTGGAGACATTATATACAAGCTACAAATCCCTATCTTGACTCCACCAAATGTAATTCTAGGTGATACCATAGAGCCAGAATAAGGGTTCGTAACTTCAGTAAATAATATCTACAGCATCTCTAGTCTTACTTGTTTATCTTTGTTACAATATTTATTTTCGATTCCAATTTCTTATTTATCTTGTAATTATCAAATTAGAGAAGTCCAATGATTGTTTGTGTTCAAAATTAAGGACAACTAGAACAGACAGTCTCAAGCAGCTTTACATAAAATATAAGAAACAAATATTCTCAAATTACAACACTGTTACATTCTTGTTATACGTCACTGTTACATTCTTGTTATACCACACTGTTACATTCTTGTTATACGTCACTGTTACATTCTTGTTATACCACACTGTTACATTCTTGTTATACGTCACTGTTACATTCTTGTTATACAACACTGTTACATTCTTGTTATACAACACTGTTACATTCTTGTTATACAACACTGTTACATTCTTGTTATACAACAGTTACATCCTTGTTATACAACACAGTTACATTCTTGTTATACAACACTGTTACATTCTTGTTATACAACACAGTTACATTCTTGTTATACAACAGTTACATCCTTGTTATACAACACAGTTACATTCTTGTTATACAACACTGTTACATTCTTGTTATACAACACAGTTACATTCTTGTTATACAACAGTTACATTCTTGTTATACATCACTGTTACATTCTTGTTATACAACAGTTACATTCTTGTTATACGTCACTGTTACATTCTTGTTATACAACAGTTACATTCTTGTTATACATCACTGTTACATTCTTGTTATACAACACAGTTACATTCTTGTTATACATTACTGTTACAATCTTGTTATACAACACTGTTACATTCTTGTTATACATCACTGTTACATTCTTGTTATACAACACTGTTACATTCTTGTTATACATCACTGTTACATTCTTGTTATACATCACTGTTACATTCTTGTTATACAACACTGTTACATTCTTGTTATACAACACAGTTACATTCTTGTTATACAACACAGTTACATTCTTGTTATACAACACTGTTACATTCTTGTTATACATCACTGTTACATTCTTGTTATACAACAGTTACATTCTTGTTATACATCACTGTTACATTCTTGTTATACAACAGTTACATTCTTGTTATACATCACTGTTACATTCTTGTTATACAACAGTTACATTCTTGTTATACGTCACTGTTACATTCTTGTTATACAACAGTTACATTCTTGTTATACATCACTGTTACATTCTTGTTATACAACACAGTTACATTCTTGTTATACAACACTGTTACATTCTTGTTATACAACACTGTTACATTCTTGTTATACATCACTGTTACATTCTTGTTATACAACACTGTTACATTCTTGTTATACATCACTGTTACATTCTTGTTATACATCACTGTTACATTCTTGTTATACAACACAGTTACATTCTTGTTATACAACACAGTTACATTCTTGTTATACAACACAGTTACATTCTTGTTATACATCACTGTTACATTCTTGTTATACAACACAGTTACATTCTTGTTATACAACACAGTTACATTCTTGTT
Source organism: Tachypleus tridentatus (assembly GCF_004210375.1). Taxonomy (NCBI): domain Eukaryota; kingdom Metazoa; phylum Arthropoda; class Merostomata; order Xiphosura; family Limulidae; genus Tachypleus; species Tachypleus tridentatus. The sequence continues at coordinate 17,089,273 of NC_134834.1, forward strand.
ATACATCACTGTTACATTCTTGTTATACAACACTGTTACATTCTTGTTATACATCACTGTTACATTCTTGTTATACCACACTGTTACATTCTTGTTATACAACACAGTTACGTTCTTGTTATACAACACAGTTACATTCTTGTTATACATCACTGTTACATTCTTGTTATACATCACTGTTACATTCTTGTTATACAACACAGTTACATTCTTGTTATACAACACTGTTACATTCTTGTTATACCACAGTTACATTCTTGTTATACAACACTGTTACATTCTTGTTATACCACACTGTTACATTCTTGTTATACAACAGTTACATTCTTGTTATACATCACTGTTACATTCTTGTTATACAACACTGTTACATTCTTGTTATACATCACTGTTACATTCTTGTTATGTTACATTCTTGTTATACATCACTGTTACATTCTTGTTATACAACACAGTTACATTCTTGTTATACAACACTGTTACATTCTTGTTATACAGTTACACTGTTACATTCTTGTTATACATCACTGTTACATTCTTGTTATAGTTACATTCTTGTTATACACACTGTTACATTCTTGTTATAGTTACATTCTTGTTATATCACTGTTACATTCTTGTTATACATCACTGTTACATTCTTGTTATACAACACAGTTACATTCTTGTTATACATCAGTTACATTCTTGTTATACAACACAGTTACATCCAACGTAATGTATGCTTGTATAATCGTTGTTGTTATTACAGATAAGATATGGCTTTGTCATGGACATCAGAACAGATCTCAGTTGTCAAAAGTTACGTGTGATGAGAGTATTATGTACCGCCTGAACATTGAGGTGAGTTGCAAGTGATGTCTTGTTGAGGTGAGTTGCAAGTGATGTCTTGTTGAGGTGAGTTACAACTGACGTCTTATTTTGTTTTAATCACATAACCTCTGAATGTATATATTTAAAGAACTTATTACACATTCACGTAGTAACGATATAAAATGAATTATGTAACCTGTGATTTTTACAGTGTTTTGTTTCTTATGTTTAAACTAATAACTTACACTGAGACAAAAAATATATTAAATAAATGAAACTTAAATAAGCAAAATGTAATGATAGTACTTAGCCTTACTAAGTTTACAAGTTGTCGTACTAAAAAAAAACGTAGCAAAGCAGTAGTTTCAAAACTTTGTGTCGTGAGAGTTTTCTGAAATTAAAAAAACAATAAGAACATAACAATAAATACACTACGCAATTCAAGGTAAGTGGGTTAGGGTGTCGTCATTGAAAATGTTTGGAAACAACTGATCTAAGTGCAGTACCTCATAAGAGGAAGTATTTTGTCTCTTTTTAATCTTAAACCTATAAGGATTTAATGTGTGTAATCTTAAGATATCTTCCGTTTGACCTACCTATTTACAGTTTGATACCCGTGTGATGTGCATGTACGCTCTGGATGACGACACAATGCTGCTGGGGTCTCTCTCCCATTTCGTTTATGCGTACAGCACCAAATCTCGGTAAGCTTTCTAGTACTACTTTGCATCACTAGATGGCAGTAAGAAAAATATTTCAACACGCACGCGCGTAATTAAACAATTATTTTCTTTTTAAAATATTAAAAATAACATTGGCTGCCATTAAATTGTATTGACAGTGGTTTCTTGAAAGCATATTCATCATTTTGATTCTTTGATCTCAAAATTCGTTGATAATAGAATAAATAAGAAGGACACACAACGTTTGGTTTATACGACCTTGTTTCATAATTAATTGTTTAACCAGAATTAATATAATTAAATTTTTTATCTAAAATTTCTGTAGATATATTTATATCTTATAACCATAAAATGTTCAAGCCATAAACCAAAACGCATTAACATGATATAAAATACACTGCATATTTTTAAAAAGATCCTATGGTACAAGCTATAACGTAGGATTTTAAAATGTTATCCTAGGTTTTCTGGGTGACTGATGAACTAGGACCCACATTGCGGTGGGGATACACCATCTATCAGTCTTAACCTTCAATTCGCCAGTCTCACATAAGAAATTGACACAATAAGATTAGAAATTAGGAGCGCGGGATGTGGGTGTTGAAGCCCACAATGTCCCACATCTATATCACCCTTCACTGCCTGCAGACAGTTGTGGGAAGGTGACTGTTCTTCCAAGTTAAAATAAGAAACAAATAACAAAACAAAAGATGAAAAATAAAAAATAGAAATTGAAAATAAGGTGCTATTATTTGGGGATAAGTAAGATAAAACTTATATCTTGAAATTAGTATTCCTGCCCCCAGTATGGTAGAGGTACTAATTAACATCAGTAAAGTGACAGTTTACTATGACTGTTGTGCTTTTATATGCGGCTTAATGTGTACATCCGCCTAAAGTAGTGCCAAATTCTTAACTGACCATATTTTTGACAAAAATAAATTTTTTATCTTAGTAGAATATCTCTGATTTTAGTTTATTTGTATTTATTTAACACATTTTTGTATTTAATATACAATAGTTTATTAATTTTATCTAAAATGTTTTTATTAAATCAATTCATTATTACGTTTCGTAGCAGTATATCAGCATTATTAATAAAATATTGTAATTTATTACAAATTTTACAATATCTGAATAACTGTGAAGTTATAATGTTTATAATAGATGGGTATGGAATATTATTATGTTAGGAAGGTAAACCATAAATTGGAAAATCAAAATATTTTCTTTTATCGAAAATATTTATATTGATATCCTTTTTATCAATTACTCAAACTTTTAAACCTAAATAATGCGCAACTGTATTAGATATTAAAGTATTTTCAATTTATAATTCTGCTTCTTATTTTTATTTTCATTTTTTTCATCTTTTTATGTTGTTTTTTTCTTATTTTAACTTGGAAGAACAGTCACCTTCCCACAACCGTCTGCAGGCAGTGAAGGGTGATATAGATGTGGGACGTTGTGGGTTTGAGCACCCACATTTCACTCTCCTAATTTCTAATCTTCTTATGTGAGACTAGCGAATTGGAGGTTAAGTTTGATAGACGGTGTATCCCCACCGCAATGTGGGTCCGGTTTCAGCAGTCACCTCCAAAACCTAGGATACATTTTATAATCCCACGTTGTAGCTTCTACCCTAGAATCTTTTTTTAAAAAAATATGCAGCATATTTTGTTAATTTTAGTGTGTTTTGTTTATGGCTTAAAATTTATGTTTATGATATAATTAATCAGAGGTTGGGATTTGCTGTTTTTAACGCAGTCCTTCACTATTATTTTGTTTATTCATTTTGCTTCATTTAGCTGTAATTATTTAATTGCCCTATATATATCTTATATTTTCCTGACGGACATTGTATAAACTAGAGCTTCCTTTTTTATTATTTAAATTTAATCAAAACTCTTTGCCAAATCTTGAAACCGCAGCAAAGTTTTTAAATCTTTTAAAATGTTATTAAAACCTTTTGAATTTCACTGGATTTTGATCACTAGATGATCTAGCTTTAAATATTTTGAAATTATTACAATGATATGTAACGGAGTCAAGCAAATATATTTTCGGCTAATTCCACAAGTGATACAACTCTTTTACATTTATGCAGTTTTTATTTATTAATTTGTTACTGCACCCCATCCCGCGTGGCACAGTGGTATGTCTGCGGAATTATAATGCTAGAAATCGAGTTTCAATACCCGTGATGGGCAGAACACAGACAGTTGTTTGTATTACTTTATGTTTAATAACAAAAAACAAATTTGTTACATTAAGATACAAGTCTATCAAAGAGTGCCTTCTATCGGAACAGCGAATAAAATATATAATTATATTATAAATTATAATGGTCTTTAACCGTAAGAAAGAAGTTAAATATATATGTTATCAATGTTTTAATAGTACCGCCACATTGCAAGTAGTTGTTTCCACATTTCTTTTACTATGTATTTTTTTCAATTCATTAATCCTTTTTAAATTATATTAAATAAAGTTAAGAAAAATAGATGGCGCTAAAGTTGACATTAACAAATCCGCGTAATCGATGCTTAGCAACCATTGTATGGAAATACACGGATGTTGCTTATAACTTATTTTCCTTTCTAGTAGTAAAAAACAAACAACAACAACAACAAAATCATATAGATAAAAATACATATACCTGTTGTAAATGTAGAGAAGCGTGGTTATTTTTACAGAAGTAATTCGCTTAACTTCTTAAAGAAGTTGAGTATGCCTTTTATTTTCTGACGCTTAGAAAATAATAAATTGTGTAAGTTTAAGGCACTAACAGAAAATTCAACATTGATGTTATTATTTCGTTTTCAACTTTAAAGCTAAACATAATTACATTTGACGGAATTTAGTTTCGCCAGAATGTTTTTTGTTTTTTTTTTACTGTAATCTCAATATTGTTTACGCTTTACTTTCAGTAAGCTGATTTGGGAAATCCGTTTAAACGACTCGGTTTTAAGTTTGTGTTTCCACGACGAGGACGGAATAAAGAAGGTATACGCTGGTTTAGCTGATGGAACCCTAGCGGTAATCGAGGTAAGCACTTCACGAATCAGAAGATGGTTCTGGCTGGTATAAAATGGTGGTTAGGGCACTCGTTCTCAAAACTTGAAAGTAGCGTCACCGCTTCGAATAGTCACTCTTTTAGCTCGCGGAGACGTCATAAGGTGATGGTCAATCTTACGATTGATTGGTAAAGAAAGGCTGAAGAACTATATTCTCTCTAGTCTGTAATACCTAAATAAAGAACGGTTAGCTCTGGTGTAGCTTTGTGCGAAATTCAACAAACAGATAGGTAACGTGTTCCAGCAGTAGCTCATCAGTAATTCTGCAGGCTTGCGATGCTAAAATACAGGTTTCGATACCTGTAGTAGCAAAGAAATATTTTTATAGACTAATATGTATAATTTTGAACTGAAGCCTTTTTTTATAATATGGAAGTGGAGCACTCCTATTAACAACGCTATATTTTATTTTACATTTTATTTCCTTAGTAATTAAAGTACCATCCCTGTGATAACACCGATTTTTATTTTATTCTAAAAATGAAAACCCAGTACATGTAAAAATTGGATGAAACACGATATCTTTTGGAAGATAGCTGGGAAGTAGGACTTTCAATGAAACTACGTTTTTAACCCTGGAACTATTGTTAAAAAAAACAACAGAAAACGAAAGACAGCACGAGACTTATCTCCACCATTTCCTTTTTACTTCCTCGATGAGTCAGTGGTAAGTTTACGAACTTATAACGCTAATATCCGGGTTTTCTATGCTCCGCTCTGGATAGGTGACCTTTTGCGTAGCTTTGCGATAAATACCAAACGAAACTAATTAAATTCATCTAAAGAAGAAATGGTTACGTCACTCAGCTACGATCACGACAAACATGAGTACAACAAACGAACAAAGGGGAATTCTCGATAGCTGCGGCACTTGAAATTGTTTTAGGCAAGATCAGAGTAAATTGTTCCAAGATACTTTTTTATTTTTTATTAGGTCCCCGCTGGTACAGCGGTAAGTCTAGGGATGTACAACGCTAAAATCAGAGGTTCGATTCTCCTCGGTGGACTCAGCAGATAGCCCGATGTGGCTTTGCTATAAGAAAACACACACGTACTGTATGTCTTGACAAACTAATTTTAACACACACATTAATTATACTTTCGTGCACAAGCAATACCCGGCCAAGTGTATTAAGGCGTTCAACTCGTAATCCGAGGGTTGCGGGTTCGAATCCCGCTCGCACCAAACATGTTCGTTCTTTCAGCCGTGGGGCGTTATAATGTAACGGTTAATCCCACTATTCGTTGGTAAAAGAGTAGCCCAAGAGTTGGCGGTGGGTGGTGATGACTAGCTGCCTTCCCTCTAGTCTTATACTGCGGTCTAAATTAGGGACGGGTAGCGCAGATAACCCTCGTGTAACCTTGCGCGAAATTCAAACAAAAAAATCATTCACGATATATTCTCCGTTGATTCTATTAATTATTTAAACTGTTTTCTTATTGTGTTAATGAGAAAAAAAAAAAAAAAACGTTTATGATAAAATAATATGGGCTTTCCTGGCTATTTGTATTTTTAAAAACAACCCTTTTGAAACTTCACTGATTGTTAGTTTAAATGGGGATAAAAAAAAAAGAGAGAGAGAGAGAGAGGGCGCTGCTGTCCCGCAACAGTCGCTAAATCAAACTAAATGGTTTCTTGCTCTTTGTTAATTTAATAACAATATTTTCGTTTCGTAGTAATTTTGGTAATCTGGGGTAAGTCGCTGGTTTAGATTCCGCAACAAAACTAATTTATGTAAAACAAAAATATGTCAAATTTCTGTGAAAACAAGACAACCCAATCGTGTCTAGATATTAGTTTTCGAATTAACAACACTAAAATCAGGAGTTCGATTCCTCTCGGTGGACACACCACATGGCCACATATCTGTGCGTTTGCTATAAACAAAACACGTACGTACTCAAAAAATGGTGCCACCAAGCACGCCTCCCATTTTTGACCGTGTGTATGTGACAAGAGTTACAGTCAGTCTCGCTAAGGCGCGCCATGGCCAGGTCGGTTAAGGCGTTTGACTTGTAATCTGATATTACACAGTTGTGTTAATGTGACAACATTATTCCTGATATTACACCAATAGATGTAACAGTTTGGTTGATGTGTTGAAAGGGAGATTTGTTTATGGAAGTATATTCTCAACATCGAATTTATTGACGCAAATAATTTAGTATGTATGTTATGCCTAAAAGTTTAATGTTTGAAGCTGTTCATGAAGAATGTCCTATATTATAACATTATAAAAAAAGCCAACACAATTTCACAAACAATTTATTCCTACCTACGCAAGACCGACTCACGCACACCGCAAATATACGGCATCCCCAAACCTCATGAACCAGATTGTCCATTACGACCAATAATGTCCACATATGAATCGTTTAATTACAATCTTGGTAAATACATAGCATGGGCATTCTCCAAATATGTAACATCAGCCAGCTCATTCATCAAAGACTCTTTTAATTTCAAGTCTAATCTAAATCAACTTAATCATAAAGCCTTAATGGCCAGTTTCGATGTTATATCCCTCTTTACAGAAGTTCCAACCACTGAAGCCTGCAAGATAGCCTTAGAACTCTATATCCGAGACCCTAACCCAACTATAGACATTCCCAGTAACCAGTTAGCAACCCTCATAGAATTCACCACGATAAAGACAAACTTCATGTTCAACAACCACAACTATATACAAACAAATGGCCTAAGCATGGGCAACCCAGTATCACCAGTTCTAGCCAATATTTTTGACACAAGTTGAAACACAAGCAATTAACACAGCATTACATCCACCACTATACTGGTACAGATATGTAGATGACATGGTTGCGGGATTCAAATCTACAGAACACATACTTAATTTTTTCAATCACATTAACTCTATACATCCCAACATTAACTTCACATGTGAACAGGAAGAAAGCAATCAAATATCATTTCTTAACTTCAAAATTACAAGAACCGACACACAATTCAAAACAGAAATCCACCGGAAAATCACCCATACTGGACTATACATTCCTTGGGACTCAGTACATGAAACAAAACAAAAACTCAACATACTAAGAAACCAAATAAACACAGCCATAAAACTATGCTCACCCGATAAAATTAACGATGAATTAGACAATATAAAACAATACTTCATCAACATCAATAAGTTTCCTCCACAAACCGTAGAAAACATTATATGCACACACCTAGACATAAAGCAAAATCAACCAACTAAAGTAAATATATCTCCCGAATCAAAAAATCACGAAACCATATACTGCTGTATACCATATATTCCTGACATCAGCAAACAAATAACCAACATTTGGTAAAAAACTAATAACAAAATATGGCATTCCAATTAATACCAAATTCATTCAAAAATCAGGCACAAAACTGAGGTCTATACTATGTAAAAACTACACTGACAAACACCACACCAACATTATTTATAAAATACAATGTGATAACTGCCACGACTTCTATATTGGAGAAACAAGTAGAAAAATGGAAACCAGATTCAAAGAACATAAAAAGTCACCTTCACACGTTTTCGAACACTGCAAGTCAAATAAACACAACATAACCATAGAAAACACTCAAATACTAAATAAAGAAACAAACATAAACAAACGCAAAATTAAAGAAGCCTTACTTATACAAAACTTAAACCCAAAATAAACCAATACAAAGGAACACCTTTATACCTATATTAATAAATATATCCAACAGCTAAGCACGCCTTCTACATTCCTAAACTCTGTTACACAACCCCTTTCAAACATGTGGTCAGCTATCGGTCAGTTACCTCTTTCTTTCTTGTGAACATGACGATGACCGAAAAAGGTCAAAACTTTGTTCGCTCCTCTACATAAAAGAAATTCTCAACCCAAACTATCCGTTTTTTACATATGTTTCTCTACAAGTGTGTTTTCTCGTCATCGCTGATAACTATTAATTTAATATATATAAATATGTATGTATGCTAAAACTAAAGATTTAATTTTTAAAGCTGTTGAAGAAGAGTGTTCTATATTATAACAACTATTACAAGTAGGCCTAACTTCTGTTTGCCTGACAGAAGCAGTGTGTAAGGTATTCAGTAAGTTAGTTTTTATTCATTAGCCGGTATCAATTTTATCAGGTACTATGATGTAACTTAACGTTTGTTCGTCGTTTAGTTCCCAAAGTATCTCTCTGAATCTGAGATTCGAAACCCTGTAATTTATTTGCGTTTCATCACGAATTCATATTTAACTGGTGTAGATTTACCACGTTATTCCCTTCTAGTTCTATCTCAACTGTATGCCTGTGTGACAGCGCTAAGTTTAATGACGTATAACGTTAAAGTCTGGGATTCGATTCTTTTCAGTGGGCATAGATGATATCCAAGCGTAACCTTGTTCCAAGTAAACAATCCCAAATTGTATCATTAATACGTTTAAATCATCTTCCAAACTGCTGTGGTCCAGTATGGCCAGGTGGTTAGGGCACTCGATTTGTAATCTCTGTGTTGCAGGTTCGAATCTCCGTCACACCAAATATGTTCGCCATTTCAGCCATGGGGGCGTTATAATGCGATGGTCACTCCAACTATTCGTTGGTAGAAGAGTAGCCTATGAGTTGGTGGCTAGCTTTTTTCTATCTAGTCTTACACTGCTAAATTAGGGACGGCTTGTCCTCGTGTAGCTTTGCTCGACATTCAAAAAGAACAAACAGTTTCTTTTGTCATATTTACTATTTTAATGTTGTATTCATTAAAGAAACTCTTTATTCGCACGCAAACCAAGGATTTATTGGATGGATTGTTATTTGAAATCCCTATAGTGAGTAAAATGTAGATTGTGCAGCTTTAGGCTTAATAACAAACAAGGCAAATCTACTTCATAACTTCACCTCACTTGAAGTCTAGCAAGGATCTTCAGTGAATTCCAATACGACTTCCAGTTAAAAGGTTAATAGGAATTCATTTGTAAACTTATTATTTAGGCCCGGAATGGCCTAACGCGTAAGGCGTGCGACTCGTAATCCGAGGGTCGCGGGTTCGCGCCCGCGTCGCGCTAAACATGCTCGCCCTCCTAGCCGTGAGGGTGTGTAATGTGACGGTCAATCCCACTATTCGTTGATAAAAGAGTAGCCCAAGAGTTGGCGGTGGGTGGTGATGACTAGCTGCCTTCCCTCTAGTCTTACACTACTAAATTAGGGACGGCTAGCACAGATAGCCCTCGAGTAGCTTTTCGCGAAATTCCCAAACAAACAAACAAAACAATAAACTTATTAATGTAGAATAAAAAAATAAATTATTTGCATTAATGAGATATCTGTTATAAATTGTCTTTTGGTGAGACGTGTACAAAGATTTACCTTTTCTTTCTTTCCTTTAAACTAGATATTAATTGAGAATAATAAAAAATGAACAAATATTGATGACTTTAAAATCCAAAGTATTACTGAAAACCTGTTTGCAAAAGAATCATGTGTGATTTTTTTTTCCTCCTGTGATTATTACAATGTTCAAAATAACAAGTGTTTTTCTTATAGCAAACCCACATCAGGCTACCTGCTCAGCCCACCGAGGGGAATCGAACCCCTGGTTTTAGCGTTGTAAATATGCAGACATACCGCTGTACTAGCGGGGTGCGTTTAAAATAACAACGAAGTTAATTAACAGTGTTACTGGAGAGTATAATTTATAAACTCTGTACCAGTATTGTCTCTGGAATATCAATTCGAATAGATGCTACACTTGCATTCAATAGTCTGAAATATTGTGAAATTGAAATAAGAACCTCACGTTTTGCATTTGCAGTAGAGAAAAACCAATAAACTACAGCGTGCGTTTCATTCAAGTTGATTTTGACATATGTGTCTGTAAAAAGGAGGAACCGAAAATAATTATGTCATTTTAACAGTTGTTTACGTATTGACCAAATCCTATAATCTGCTGTCTCAATCGGGCACTTTCTGTCATTTGATATATTACAGTATATGTGCCTGTGTGTCCGATATTGTAACTTAAAAATATATAAATGTTTTTTAGCGTGTTAAAACGTATTTGGTTATGTGTCTATTTTACGACCGAAAGTGTTTACATCTGTGATGCATAGTTTGTTTATTTTGCATCACATATAGATTGAGAAAAACGTAATATATCTTGCTATATTTTTATTTAGAATATTCAAGGAATATCCCCGCAACCAGAGAGCTTTTACATCATGATTGGACCGAGCCCTGTGACGTGCCTTCAGCGCGTGACAACACGACTGTGGTGCGCGAGCGGGAACAGAGTGATAATTCTTAATGTGAGGTCAGTCTTTTTTGTTTTAAAGTTAAGTTAGTACAGAATATTTTCATAGTTTCACCATCTTAACAGTCTCCGTTTGTTTTTTATTTGTCTTCCAATCTTTGCGCAAAAAGTATTTCCGTTGCAATTAAAGGAACTGGAATTTGCTTAGGCCTAAGGTAGCAGTAAACCCTTACCGATCATTTAACGGTTCTCGGTATGTTCAACCAATCGCAAGATATTTTACGGATGACTACGAGCTTTGGATATTTTTCTTAATTATTGGGATAGAGGTAGTAAAATTTTGATTGGACTAGTAAATTCGAATTTAGCATAACTTAGGTTAGGCCTAACTTATGCCTATACTGTCTTTTCAGTTTGTTTGTTTTTATTATGGGCCATCGCCATTATTAGTATAACACTTCAAAGTTTTTAAACACGTATTCGAAACCAGTCCTTTTTTATTCATGCCACCGTACACATCAATCGCTGAAATTCGTTAACATTCGCTCAATTAACCCTAACGAATACGGAAAAATAGTAGATACGACAGTCGAGAATTTAGCACACAATGAAATACATAAACAGAGCATGCGTGAGAATTTATTTCCTGTCTCATGTCTAAACGTACTAACCAAGGCCGTGAATGTTGATATGTTTTAATTAGTCGTCGAGTTTCGTTCAGAAAGAGAGACAGAACGTATTTAATAATCTATTCACAAATGGCTAATCAAAATTCGACATAAATAAAAACACAGCTTTAATTAATCACGTGGTCTGTGTCAGTTTCACAACATGCTATATATACAGAAATTGAAGTTTGGGAATTTTTTATTTATATATCAAGAACTTAAATATGTATATAAAATTAAAACTCTAAATATAAAATATGTTTTGATGCCAAATTTATTGTTATACTGGAATAATAAAACAATCTAATTACATTTGGAATGTAACTATATTATATGTCGTGACATGCAAGTAGCGTAGGAAACGTGGGGGGGGGCACTCCTTTTAATTTTTACCAGTAAAAATGTAGGAAAATTACTCTCGGGAAAAGCAGGAGGACACATACAATTTAATCCAGAACCCAAGAACTTCTAGAACCCAAAGACTAGCCCAGAAACCCATCCGTAATGGATGTATCAGTGTCTGACATTCTGATGCTTCGCTTGGTCAAATAGACATTGCTCACCTCCAACTTTTAACTATTTACATGAACACCTTGGTATACCCATAACGAGCACGTTAAGTCAAACCTTTAAGTGAATCGGGGATCAACACTCAAATATGACCACCTTATGTCACCGTCATAAGGGTCTTATGTCTTATCTATGCACTGAACTAATACATTAAACAATTTCCTTTAAATATTATCACTGTTTAATCTACTGAAGTTGAGATTATTTGCTTTTGTTAATTTCATTTTTAGTTGAAATGTAATTAATCAAATGGTTCACTTTCAGGACGTTGGACGTCGTGGATCAGTTTCATATATCAACCAGTGTGTTGGACTACATTTCTATGCTCGTACTGGGGGAGCATGGTGTGTGGGTATCGATCAGAGGGTCCCCCCTCATTCAGCTGTGGGACTTGAACTCCTTAACGTGCAGACTTCTTTACGACGTCAGAGAGAACAGATATCCGAAGGCCCCCAGAAAAGTAGGTCGTACTGAAAAATTACTCATTGGAAAATTTATTATAGAGATGTCTAGCAATTCATAATTTCACAGATTATGTTGTTGGTATTTTCCTTCGGATATTGATGTTTATTATTCTAGAATTAAAAGTAAATCTAATTAGTTGGCCACAATCTTGTTTACTAAGCCAAAGTTGTAGGGATATCACACTTGTAAGATTACCATTCAAATTTATATCATCGGAACCCCCCCCCCCCTAAATAAACTTCCTTCCAACGAATGTTAAGTTGATTGTTGTGATTCATATTTCCTCAGTGTTTTCTTTGAATTATCTCCCAGTTTTGAATGGATTGTACCATCAAGTGGTATTTTAATACCAAATCATATGTGCAGCTAATTGTTGTAGGATAATTATGAACATGGTAAAATAACAATATAAATTGAAAGTGTTGTCTTTTGGTTCATTGTGGTATTTTGAGGTAATTGTGTTATTTATACGACGCGTCTTGCATTTTATATCTTCTATTGCCTTCTGTTAGTAGCACTAACCTTGAGAATTGTAATAGTGATATAATTCCATGTTCGATCCGCAGATAAAAGCAAAAGAGGAAGACAATTTTGCATGTTTTCGCTATAAGAAACTTTTATCTATTTTGCTTCGTCTGACCTTCTCTTATGTTTTTCTTGTTGTATTTTCTCTTCCGTCATTTGTTTCTCTCACCAGTTTCAGACTTCCCTTGTTCGATTCCCGTCTCTACTTATTTCATTTTTATTTTTGTTATTGTATTTATATGTTCACTTTCTCCAGCTGATTCTAAGTCACGTGTCATTTCCTCTTTTCTAATTTGACTCCCAGACGGTTCACTCAAACTCTCACAGCGCCCACTGACGGCGAGCTATAACACTAATTGTTGTCTGTGTCCAAGAAACGAATATTTCAGTTAACACGTTGTAATAACTTTCGCTAACATAAGTACACGTCTTCAGTAACAGCGGTAATCGTCAAACATTGACACGTTGGTAATATTACGCCATAGCAATGAGTTCTTTTTTCTTGTTTTTTTTTTGCAGGGAAGCATTTATTAATCTGTTGGATTAACAACAAAATGATGGGTAAGGTCGTATGTCTGCTTTGCAAAATCTCAGCCAAAGGTTACGCACGTGCATAGCTTTCGCTACTGGTTTGTTTCTGGGAAAATTGTCATATTACAAAAATTAATTCGGTTATCAGTTCGGAGCAAAAAAAAAAAAACAGTATTGAGGTTATATCGTGATTTTTTTTCTCTCACAAGATGTGTATCATCGTCACGAATTTTAAGCTGTCACCTTCCACGACTAGTGTTCTACCAACTAACATATTGGTCACCGTTTTAGCAATTCAAACTACAACACTGTTATTCATTTATAAATAAGGCTTAGCTTCAGTGCCATGGGTTGGCCCCCTTTCGGCGTAAATGCAGTAATTTATTGAGGTCAAGCAAAAATGTAACCATTAGGAATAAACAAAGTTGTTGACAAACTGGGAAATGTTTGATAAAATGTAACCATCAGGAACGAAGAAAGTTGTTGAGAAACTGGGAAATTTTTGACAAAATGTAACCGTTAGGAACGAACAAAGTTGTTGACAAACTGAGAAATGTTTGACAAAATGTAACCATTAGGAACGAACAAAGTTGTTGACAAACTGGGAAATGTTTGACAAAATGTAACCATTAGGAACGAACAAAGTTGTTGACAAACTGGGAAATGTTTGACAAAATGTAACCATTAGGAACGAACAAAGTTGTTGACAAACTGGGAAATGTTTGACAAAATGTAACCATTGGGAACAAACAAAGTTGTTGACAAACTGGGAAATGTTTGACAAAATGTAACCATCAGGAACGAACAAAGTTGTTGACAAACTGAGAAATGTTTGACAAAATGTAACCATTAGGAACGAACAAAGTTGTTGACAAACTGAGAAATGTTTGACAAAATGTTACCATTAGGAACGAACAAAGTTGTTGACAAACTGGGAAATGTTTGACAAAATGTAACCATTAGGAACGAACAAAGTTGTTGACAAACTGAGAAATGTTTGACAAAATGTAACCATTAGGAACGAACAAAGTTGTTGATAAACAAGGAAATGTTTGACAAAATGTAACCATTAGGAACAAACAAAGTTGTTGACAAACTGGGAAATGTTTGACAAAATGTAACCATTAGGAACGAACAAAGTTGTTGACAAACTGGGAAATGTTTGACAAAATGTAACCATTAGGAACGAACAAAGTTGTTGACAAACTGGGAAATGTTTGACAAAATGTAACCATTAGGAACAAACAAAGTTGTTGACAAACTGGGAAATGTTTGACAAAATGTAACCATTAGGAACGAACAAAGTTGTTGACAAACTGGGAAATGTTTGACAAAATGTAACCATTAGGAACGAACAAAGTTGTTGACAAACTGGGAAATGTTTGACAAAATGTAACCATTAGGAACGAACAAAGTTGTTGACAAACTGGGAAATGTTTGACAAAATGTAACCATTAGGAACGAACAAAGTTGTTGAGAAACTGGGAAATGTTTGACAAAATGTAACCATTAGGAACAAACAAAGTTGTTGACAAACTGGGAAATGTTTGACAAAATGTAACCATTAGGAACGAACAAAGTTGTTGACAAACTGGGAAATGTTTGACAAAATGTAACCATTAGGAACGAACAAAGTTGTTGAGAAACTGAGAAATGTTTGACAAAATGTAACCATTAGGAACAAACAAAGTTGTTGACAAACTGGGAAATGTTTGACAAAATGTAACCATTAGGAACGAACAAAGTTGTTGACAAACTGAAATGTTTGAAATGTTTGACAAAATGTTTGACAAAAACCATTAGGAACGAACAAAGTTGTTGACAAACTGGGAAATGTTTGACAAAATGTAACCATTAGGAACGAACAAAGTTGTTGACAAACTGGGAAATGTTTGACAAAATGTAACCATTAGGAACGAACAAAGTTGTTGACAAACTGGGAAATGTTTGACAAAATGTAACCATTAGGAACGAACAAAGTTGTTGACAAACTGGGAAATGTTTGACAAAATGTAACCATTAGGAACAAACAAAGTTGTTGACAAACTGGGAAATGTTTGACAAAATGTAACCATTAGGAACAAACAAAGTTGTTGACAAACTGGGAAATGTTTGACAAAATGTAACCATTAGGAACGAACAAAGTTGTTGACAAACTGGGAAATGTTTGACAAAATGTAACCATTAGGAACGAACAAAGTTGTTGAGAAACTGGGAAATGTTTGACAAAATGTAACCATTAGGAACAAACAAAGTTGTTGACAAACTGGGTAATGTTTGACAAAATGTAACCATTAGGAACGAACAAAGTTGTTGACAAACTGGGAAATGTTTGACAAAATGTAACCATTAGGAACGTAACCAAGAAAGTTGTTGAGAAACTGGGAAATGTTTGACAAAATGTAACCATTAGGAACAAACAAAGTTGTTGACAAACTGGGAAATGTTTGACAAAATGTAACCATTAGGAACGAAGAAAGTTGTTGATAAACAAAGAAATGTTTGACAAAATGTAACCATTAGGAACGAACAAAGTTGTTGAGAAACTGGGAAATGTTTGACAAAATGTAACCATTAGGAACAAAGCTATCGACAAACAAAGAAATGTTTAACAAATGTAACTTTTATAATACTTTATAAATTATAATAAGAGTTAGCGGTGAGTGGTGATGACTAGCTGCCTTTCTTCTAGTCTTAAACTGCATTAGGGACGGCTAACGCAGATAGCCCTCGTGTAGCCTAGCGCGAAATAAAAAAAACAAAAAAAAACTTCATCCTTATCTATACAGTCTACAGCAACTGTTGCCGCCTATTGTATTCAAACATCCAATCACTTGGTCAGCTGGGCAGCTTGAACTCTGTATTATTAGCTCACTTAAGTTACCGTAAACTTTGTCATAGCTACACGTCGTTCGCTGCTTGGGCGTCTGATTTCACATGACTCCACGTTCACGAGATGATCACGTTAAACGATCCGTTTACAAACCTGTTGTTTACCTCGGATAAGAAAGGCTATCACCCTTGCTATAAACAATGTGCTTTAGATTCGTGCTAGCTTCACTGGAGTTTAATATCACGCCTACTCACCAATAAGAGACCGTGTCTCGCCAGGTTTGACAACATACTTCTTAAAGCTTCACGTTTAGAGACGGAATTTGACATACCAGAATAATCATAAATGTTCTAGTCACACTTTGTTAGGCATGTACAGCTCTGTGTTCTGATAGAGGAAGTTATATTTGGTATTTCTCTGTCTCTGATGTCCACGTCCCTGTGTACGTGAACTGAATATAGTTTCGAACTCCCTTATTTCATTCTAAACAACGAGAGATGAATTTTTCTTTCTGCACATTTGAAAAAAAATGTATCATGAGGCGAGGTATCTGATGATGTGAAACATTTAGTGTGTGACGGTGTACTGTGTTGTGAGATAGGTGTTTGTACTATATACAACATGCTTGTGGTATTAGATAATTGTTTGTTCTTTTTACAACATGCTTGTGGTATTAGATAATTGTTTGTTCTTTTTACAACATGCTTGTGGTATTAGATAAATGTTTGTTCTTTTTACAACATGCTTGTGGTATTAGATAAGTGTTTGTACTCTATACAACATGCTTGTGGTATTAAATAAGTGTTTGTACTCTACACAACATGCTTGTGGTATTAGATGTGTATTTGTAACACATACAACATGCTTGTGGTATTAGATAAGTGTTTGTACTATATACAACATGCTTGTGGTATTAGATAAGTGTTTGTACTATATACAACATGCTTGTGATATTAGATAAGTGTTTGTACTATATACAACATGCTTGTGGTATTAGATAAGTGTTTGTTCTATATACAACATGCTTGTGGTATTAGATAAGTGTTTGTACTATATACAATATGCTTGTGGTATTAAATAAGTATTTGTACTATATACAACATGCTTGTGGTATTAGATAAGTATTTGTACTATATACAACATGCTTGTGGTATTAGATAAGTGTTTGTACTATATACAACATGCTTGTGGTATTAGATAAGTGTTTGTACTCTACACAACATGCTTGTGTTATTAGATAAGTGTTTGTACTCTACACAACATGCTTGTGGTATTAGATAAGTGTTTGTACTCTACACAACATGCTTGTGGTATTAGATAAGTGTTTGTACTCTACACAACATGCTTGTGGTATTAGATGTGTATTTGTAACACATACAACATGCTTGTGGTAGTAGATAAGTGTTTGTACTATATACAACATGCTTGTGGTATTAGATAAGTGTTTGTACTCTACACAACATGCTTGTGTTATTAGATAAAGTGTTTGTACTCTACACAACATGCTTGTGGTATTAGATAAGTGTTTGTACTCTACACAACATGCTTGTGGTATTAGATGTGTATTTGTAACACATACAACATGCTTGTGGTATTAGATAAGTGTTTGTACTATATACAACATGCTTGTGGTATTAGATAAGTGTTTGTACTATATACAACATGCTTGTGGTATTAGATAAGTGTTTGTACTATATACAACATGCTTGTGGTATTAGATAAGTATTTGTACTATATACAACATGCTTGTGGTATTAGATAAGTGTTTGTACTATATACAACATGCTTGTGGTATTAGATAAGTGTTTGTACTATATATACAACATGCTAGTGGTATTAGATAAGTGTTTGTACTATATACAACATGCTTGTGGTATTAGATAAGTGTTTGTACTGTATACAACATCCTTGTGGTATTAGATAAGTGTTTGTACTATATACAACATGCTTGTGGTATTAAATAAGTATTTGTACTATATACAGCTTTCCTGTGGTATTAGATAAGTGTTTGTACTATATACAACATGCTTGTGGTATTAGATAAGTGTTTGTACTATATACAACATGCTTGTGGTATTAGATAAGTGTTTGTACTATATACAACATGCTTGTGGTATTAGATAAGTGTTTGTACTATATACATCTTGCTTGTGGTATTAAATAAGTGTTTTACTATATACAACATGCTTGTGGTATTAGACAAGTCTTTGTACTATATACAACATGCTTGTGGTATTAGATAAGTGTTTGTACTATATACAACATGCTTGTGGTATTAAATAATTGTTTGTTCTTTTTACAACATGCTTGTGTTATTAGATAAGTGTTTGTACTATATACAACATGCTTGTGGTATTAGATAAGTGTTTGTACTATATACAACATGCTTGTGGTATTAGATAAGTGTTTGTACTATCTACACATGCTTGTGGTATTAGATAAGTGTTTGTATTATATACAACATGCTTGTGGTATTAGATAAGTGTTTGTACTATATACAACATGCTTGTGATATTAGATAAGTGTTTGTACTATATACAACATGCTTGTGGTATTAGACAAGTGTTTGTACTATATACAACATGCTTGTGTTATTAGATAAGTATTTGTACTATATACAACATGCTTGTGGTATTAGACAAGTGTTTGTACTCTATACAACATGCTTGTGGTATTAGATAAGTATTTGTACTATATACAACATGCTTGTGGTATTAGATAAGTGTTTGTACTATATACAACATGCTTGTGGTATTAGATAAGTGTTTGTACTATATACAACATGCTTGTGGTATTAGATAAGTGTTTGTACTACATACAACATGCTTGTGGTATTAGATAAGTGTTTGTACTATATACAACATGCTTGTGGTATTAGACAAGTGTTTGTACTATATACAGCTTGCTTGTAGTATTAGATAAGTGTTTGTACTATATACAACATGCTTGTGGTATTAGATAAGTGTTTGTACTATATACAGCTTGCTTGTGGTATTAAATAAGTGTTTTACTATATACAACATGCTTGTGGTATTAGACAAGTCTTTGTACTATATACAACATGCTTGTGGTATTAGATAAGTGTTTGTACTATATACAACATGCTTGTGGTATTAGATAAGTATTTGTACTATATACAACATGCTTGTGGTATTAGATAAGTGTTTGTAGTCTATACAGCTTGCTTGTGGTATTAAATAAGTGTTTGTACTATCTACACATGCTTGTGGTATTAGATAAGTATTTGTACTGTATACAACATGCTTGTGGTATTAGATAAGTGTTTGTACTATATACAACATGCTTGTGGTATTAGATAAGTGTTTGTACTATATACAACATGCTTGTGGTATTAGATAAGTGTTTGTACTATATACAGCTTGCTTGTGGTATTAAATAAGTGTTTTACTATATACAACATGCTTGTGGTATTAGACAAGTCTTTGTACTATATACAACATGCTTGTGGTATTAGATAAGTGTTTGTACTATATACAACATGCTTATGGTATTAAATAATTGTTTGTTCTTTTTACAACATGCTTGTGTTATTAGATAAGTGTTTGTACTATATACAACATGCTTGTGTTATTAGATAAGTGTTTGTACTATATACAACATGCTTGTGGTATTAGATAAGTGTTTGTACTATATACAACATGCTTGTGGTATTAGATAAGTGTTTGTACTATCTACACATGCTTGTGGTATTAGATAAGTATTTGTACTGTATACAACATGCTTGTGGTATTAGATAAGTGTTTGTAGTATATACAACATGCTTGTGGTATTAGATAAGTATTTGTACTATATACAACATGCTTGTGGTATTAGACAAGTGTTTGTACTCTATACAACATGCTTGTGTTATTAGATAAGTATTTGTACTATATACAACATGCTTGTGGTATTAGACAAGTGTTTGTACTCTATACAACATGCTTGTGGTATTAGATAAGTGTTTGTACTATATACAACATGCTTGTGGTATTAGATAAGTGTTTGTACTCTATACAACATGCTTGTGGCATTAGACAAGTGTTTGTACTCTATACAACATGCTTGTGTGTTATTAGATAAGATGTTTGTACTATGTACAACATGCTTGTGGTGATAGATAAGTGTTTGTACTATATACAACATGCTTGTGGTATTAGATAAGTATTTGTACTATATACAACATGCTTGTGGTATTAGATAAGTGTTTGTACTATATACAACATGCTTGTGGTATTAGACAAGTGTTTGTACTATATACAGCTTGCTTGTAGTATTAGATAAGTGTTTGTACTATATACAACATGCTTGTGGTATTAGATAAGTGTTTGTACTATATACAGCTTGCTTGTGGTATTAAATAAGTGTTTTACTATATACAACATGCTTGTGGTATTAGACAAGTCTTTGTACTATATACAACATGCTTGTGGTATTAGATAAGTGTTTGTACTATATATACAACATGCTTGTGGTATTAGATAAGTATTTGTACTATATACAACATGCTTGTGGTATTAGATAAGTGTTTGTAGTCTATACAGCTTGCTTGTGGTATTAAATAAGTGTTTGTACTATCTACACATGCTTGTGGTATTAGATAAGTATTTGTACTGTATACAACATGCTTGTGGTATTAGATAAGTGTTTGTACTATATACAACATGCTTGTGGTATTAGATAAGTGTTTGTACTATATACAACATGCTTGTGGTATTAGATAAGTGTTTGTACTATATACAGCTTGCTTGTGGTATTAAATAAGTGTTTTACTATATACAACATGCTTGTGGTATTAGACAAGTCTTTGTATTATATACAACATGCTTGTGGTATTAGATAAGTGTTTGTACTATATACAACATGCTTATGGTATTAAATAATTGTTTGTTGTTTTTACAACATGCTTGTGTTATTAGATAAGTGTTTGTACTATATACAACATGCTTGTGTTATTAGATAAGTGTTTGTACTATATACAACATGCTTGTGGTATTAGATAAGTGTTTGTACTATATACAACATGCTTGTGGTATTAGATAAGTGTTTGTACTATCTACACATGCTTGTGGTATTAGATAAGTATTTGTACTGTATACAACATGCTTGTGGTATTAGATAAGTGTTTGTAGTATATACAACATGCTTGTGGTATTAGATAAGTATTTGTACTAT
This sequence comes from Tachypleus tridentatus, assembly GCF_004210375.1. Classification (NCBI taxonomy): domain Eukaryota; kingdom Metazoa; phylum Arthropoda; class Merostomata; order Xiphosura; family Limulidae; genus Tachypleus; species Tachypleus tridentatus. The sequence continues at coordinate 17,110,846 of NC_134834.1, forward strand.
ATACAACATGCTTGTGGTATTAGACAAGTGTTTGTACTCTACACAACATGCTTGTGGTATTAGATGTGTATTTGTAACACATACAACATGCTTGTGGTAGTAGATAAGTGTTTGTACTATATACAACATGCTTGTGGTATTAGATAAGTGTTTGTACTCTACACAACATGCTTGTGTTATTAGATAAGTGTTTGTACTCTACACAACATGCTTGTGGTATTAGATAAGTGTTTGTACTCTACACAACATGCTTGTGGTATTAGATGTGTATTTGTAACACATACAACATGCTTGTGGTATTAGATAAGTGTTTGTACTATATACAACATGCTTGTGGTGATTAGATAAGTGTTTGTACTATATACAACATGCTTGTGGTATTAGATAAGTGTTTGTACTATATACAACATGCTTGTGGTATTAGATAAGTATTTGTACTATATACAACATGCTTGTGGTATTAGATAAGTGTTTGTACTATATACAACATGCTTGTGGTATTAGATAAGTGTTTGTACTATATACAACATGCTTGTGGTATTAGATAAGTGTTTGTACTATATACAACATGCTTGTGGTATTAGATAAGTGTTTGTACTATATACAACATGCTTGTGGTATTAGACAAGTGTTTGTACTATATACAGCTTGCTTGTAGTATTAGATAAGTGTTTGTACTATATACAACATGCTTGTGGTATTAGATAAGTGTTTGTACTATATACAGCTTGCTTGTGGTATTAAATAAGTGTTTTACTATATACAACATGCTTGTGGTATTAGACAAGTCTTTGTACTATATACAACATGCTTGTGGTGATAGATAAGTGTTTGTACTCTACACAACATGCTTGTGGTGATAGATGTGTTTGTAACACATACAACATGCTTGTGGTAGTAGATAAGTGTTTGTACTATATACAACATGCTTGTGGTATTAGATAAGTGTTTGTACTCTACACAACATGCTTGTGTTATTAGATAAGTGTTTGTACTCTACACAACATGCTTGTGGTATTAGATAAGTGTTTGTACTCTACACAACATGCTTGTGGTATTAGATGTGTATTTGTAACACATACAACATGCTTGTGGTATTAGATAAGTGTTTGTACTATATACAACATGCTTGTGGTATTAGATAAGTGTTTGTACTATATACAACATGCTTGTGGTATTAGATAAGTGTTTGTACTATCTACACATGCTTGTGGTATTAGATAAGTGTTTGTATTATATACAACATGCTTGTGGTATTAGATAAGTGTTTGTACTATATACAACATGCTTGTGATATTAGATAAGTGTTTGTACTATATACAACATGCTTGTGGTATTAGACAAGTGTTTGTACTATATACAACATGCTTGTGTTATTAGATAAGTATTTGTACTATATACAACATGCTTGTGGTATTAGACAAGTGTTTGTACTCTATACAACATGCTTGTGGTATTAGATAAGTATTTGTACTATATACAACATGCTTGTGGTATTAGATAAGTGTTTGTACTATATACAACATGCTTGTGGTATTAGATAAGTGTTTGTACTATATACAACATGCTTGTGGTATTAGATAAGTGTTTGTACTATATACAACATGCTTGTGGTATTAGATAAGTGTTTGTACTATATACAACATGCTTGTGGTATTAGACAAGTGTTTGTACTATATACAGCTTGCTTGTAGTATTAGATAAGTGTTTGTACTATATACAACATGCTTGTGGTATTAGATAAGTGTTTGTACTATATACAGCTTGCTTGTGGTATTAAATAAGTGTTTTACTATATACAACATGCTTGTGGTATTAGACAAGTCTTTGTACTATATACAACATGCTTGTGGTATTAGATAAGTGTTTGTACTATATACAACATGCTTGTGGTATTAGATAAGTATTTGTACTATATACAACATGCTTGTGGTATTAGATAAGTGTTTGTAGTCTATACAGCTTGCTTTGTGGTATTAAATAGAGTGTTTGTACTATCTACACATAGCTTGTGGTATTAGATGAAGTATTTGTACTGTATACAACATGCTTGTGGTATTAGATAAGTGTTTGTACTATATATACAACATGCTTGTGGTATTAGATAAGTGTTTGTACTATATACAACATGCTTGTGGTATTAGATAAGTGTTTGTACTATATACAGCTTGCTTGTGGTATTAAATAAGTGTTTTACTATATACAACATGCTTGTGGTATTAGACAAGTCTTTGTACTATATACAACATGCTTGTGGTATTAGATAAGATGTTTGTACTATATACAACATGCTTATGGTATTAAATAATTGTTTGTTCTTTTTACAACATGCTTGTGTTATTAGATAAGATGTTTGTACTATATACAACATGCTTGTGTTATTAGATAAGTGTTTGTACTATATACAACATGCTTGTGGTATTAGATAAGTGTTTGTACTATATACAACATGCTTGTGGTATTAGATAAGTGTTTGTAGTATCTACACATGCTTGTGGTATTAGATAAGTATTTGTACAGTATACAACATGCTTGTGGTATTAGATAAGTGTTTGTAGTATATACAACATGCTTGTGGTATTAGATAAGTATTTGTACTATATACAACATGCTTGTGGTATTAGACAAGTGTTTGTACTCTATACAACATGCTTGTGTTTATTAGATAAGTATTTGTACTATATACAACATGCTTGTGGTATTAGACAAGTGTTTGTACTCTATACAACATGCTTGTGGTATTAGATAAGTATTTGTACTATATACAACATGCTTGTGGTATTAGATAAGTGTTTGTACTATATACAACATGCTTGTGGTATTAGATAAGTGTTTGTACTATCTACACATGCTTGTGGTATTAGATAAGTGTTTGTACTATCTACACATGCTTGTGGTATTAGATAAGTGTTTGTACTATATACAACATGCTTGTGGTATTAGATAAGTGTTTGTACTATATACAACATGCTTGTGGTATTAGATAAGTGTTTGTACTATATACAACATGCTTGTGGTATTAGATAAGTATTTGTACTATATACAACATGCTTGTGGTATTAGACAAGTGTTTGTACTCTATACAACATGCTTGTGTTATTAGATAAGTATTTGTACTATATACAACATGCTTGTGGTATTAGACAAGTGTTTGTACTCTATACAACATGCTTGTGGTATTAGACAAGTGTTTGTACTCTATACAACATGCTTGTGTTATTAGATAAGTGTTTGTACTATGTACAACATGCTTGTGGTATTAGATAAGTGTTTGTACTATATACAACATGCTTGTGGTATTAGATAAGTATTTGTACTATATACAACATGCTTGTGGTATTAGATAAGTGTTTGTACTATATACAACATGCTTGTGGTATTAGACAAGTGTTTGTACTATATACAGCTTGCTTGTAGTATTAGATAAGTGTTTGTACTATATACAACATGCTTGTGGTATTAGATAAGTGTTTGTACTATATACAGCTTGCTTGTGGTATTAAATAAGTGTTTTACTATATACAACATGCTTGTGGTATTAGACAAGTCTTTGTACTATATACAACATGCTTGTGGTATTAGATAAGTGTTTGTACTATATACAACATGCTTGTGGTATTAGATAAGTGTTTGTACTATATACAACATGCTTGTGGTATTAGATAAGTGTTTGTAGTCTATACAGCTTGCTTGTGGTATTAAATAAGTGTTTGTACTATCTACACATGCTTGTGGTATTAGATAAGTATTTGTACTGTATACAACATGCTTGTGCGTGATTAGATAAGTGTTTGTACTATATACAACATGCTTGTGGTATTAGATAAGTGTTTGTACTATATACAACATGCTTGTGGTATTAGATAAGTGTTTGTACTATATACAGCTTGCTTGTGGTATTAAATAAGTGTTTTACTATATACAACATGCTTGTGGTGATAGACAAGTCTTTGTATTATATACAACATGCTTGTGGTATTAGATAAGTGTTTGTACTATATACAACATGCTTATGGTATTAAATAATTGTTTGTTGTTTTTACAACATGCTTGTGTTATTAGATAAGTGTTTGTACTATATACAACATGCTTGTGTTATTAGATAAGTGTTTGTACTATATACAACATGCTTGTGGTATTAGATAAGTGTTTGTACTATATACAACATGCTTGTGGTATTAGATAAGTGTTTGTACTATCTACACATGCTTGTGGTATTAGATAAGTATTTGTACTGTATACAACATGCTTGTGGTATTAGATAAGTGTTTGTAGTATATACAACATGCTTGTGGTAGTAGATAAGTATTTGTACTATATACAACATGCTTGTGGTATTAGACAAGTGTTTGTACTCTACACAACATGCTTGTGGTATTAGATGTGTATTTGTAACACATACAACATGCTTGTGGTAGTAGATAAGTGTTTGTACTATATACAACGTAAGCGTGGTATTAGATAGAGTGTTTGTACTCTACACAACATGCTTGTGTTATTAGATAAGTGTTTGTACTCTACACAACATGCTTGTGGTATTAGATAAGTGTTTGTACTCTACACAACATGCTTGTGGTATTAGATGTGTATTTGTAACACATACAACATGCTTGTGGTATTAGATAAGTGTTTGTACTATATACAACATGCTTGTGGTATTAGATAAGTGTTTGTACTATATACAACATGCTTGTGGTATTAGATAAGTGTTTGTACTATATACAACATGCTTGTGGTATTAGATAAGTATTTGTACTATATACAACATGCTTGTGGTATTAGATAAGTGTTTGTACTATATACAACATGCTTGTGGTATTAGATAAGTGTTTGTACTATATACAACATGCTTGTGGTGATAGATAAGATGTTTGTACTATATACAACATGCTTGTGGTATTAGATAAGTGTTTGTACTATATACAACATGCTTGTGGGTATTAGACAAGTGTTTGTACTATATACAGCTTGCTTGTAGTATTAATAAGTGTTTGTACTATATACAACATGCTTGTGGTATTAGATAAGTGTTTGTACTATATACAGCTTGCTTGTGGTATTAAATAAGTGTTTTTACTATATACAACATGCTTGTGGTATTAGATGGAATCTTTGTACTATATACAACATGCTTGTGGTATTAGATAAGTGTTTGTACTCTACACAACATGCTTGTGGTATTAGATGTGTAGTTGTAACACATACAACATGCTTGTGGTAGTAGATAAGTGTTTGTACTATATACAACATGCTTGTGGTGATTAGATAAGTGTTTGTACTCTACACAACATGCTTGTGTTATTAGATAAGTGTTTGTACTCTACACAACATGCTTGTGGTGATAGATAAGTGTTTGTACTCTACACAACATGCTTGTGGTATTAGATGTTATTTGTAACACATACAACATGCTTGTGGTATTAGATAAGTGTTTGTACTATATACAACATGCTTGTGGTATTAGATAAGTGTTTGTACTATATACAACATGCTTGTGGTATTAGATAAGTGTTTGTACTATCTACACATGCTTGTGGTATAGATAAGTGTTTGTATATATACAACATGCTTTGTGGTATTAGATAAGTGTTTGTACTATATACAACATGCTTGTGATATTAGATAAGTGTTTGTACTATATACAACATGCTTGTGGTATTAGACAAGTGTTTGTACTATATACAACATGCTTGTGTTATTAGATAAGTATTTGTACTATATACAACATGCTTGTGGTATTAGACAAGTGTTTGTACTCTATACAACATGCTTGTGGTATTAGATAAGTATTTGTACTATATACAACATGCTTGTGGTGATTAGATAAGTGTTTGTACTATATACAACATGCTTGTGGTATTAGATAAGTTTTGTACTATATACAACATGCTTGTGGTATTAGATAAGTGTTTGTACTATATACAACATGCTTGTGGTATTAGATAAGTGTTTGTACTATATACAACATGCTTGTGGTATTAGACAAGTGTTTGTACTATATACAGCTTGCTTGTAGTATTAGATAAGTGTTTGTACTATATACAACATGCTTGTGGTATTAGATAAGTGTTTGTACTATATACAGCTTGCTTGTGGTATTAAATAAGTGTTTTACTATATACAACATGCTTGTGGTATTGAAGACAAGTCTTTGTACTATATACAACATGCTTGTGGTATTAGATAAGTGTTTGTACTATATACAACATGCTTGTGGTATTAGATAAGTATTTGTACTATATACAACATGCTTGTGGTATTAGATAAGTGTTTGTACTATCTACACATGCTTGTGGTATTAGATAAGTATTTGTACTGTATACAACATGCTTGTGGTATTAGATAAGTGTTTGTACTATATACAACATGCTTGAGGTATTAGATAAGTGTTTGTACTATATACAACATGCTTGTGGTATTAGATAAGTGTTTGTACTATATACAGCTTGCTTGTGGTATTAAATAAGTGTTTTACTATATACAACATGCTTGTGGTATTAGACAAGTCTTTGTACTATATACAACATGCTTGTGGTATTAGATAAGTGTTTGTACTATATACAACATGCTTATGGTATTAAATAATTGTTTGTTCTTTTTACAACATGCTTGTGTTATTAGATAAGTGTTTGTACTATATACAACATGCTTGTGTTATTAGATAAGTGTTTGTACTACATACAACATGCTTGTGGTATTAGATAAGTGTTTGTACTATATACAACATGCTTGTGGTATTAGATAAGTGTTTGTAGTATCTACACATGCTTGTGGTATTAGATAAGTATTTGTACAGTATACAACATGCTTGTGGTATTAGATAAGTGTTTGTAGTATATACAACATGCTTGTGGTATTAGATAAGTATTTGTACTATATACAACATGCTTGTGGTATTAGACAAGTGTTTGTACTCTATACAACATGCTTGTGTTATTAGATAAGTATTTGTACTATATACAACATGCTTGTGGTATTAGACAAGTGTTTGTACTCTATACAACATGCTTGTGGTATTAGATAAGTATTTGTACTATATACAACATGCTTGTGGTGATAGAATAAGTGTTTGTACTATATCCAACATGCTTGTGGTATTAGATAAGTGTTTGTACTATCTACACATGCTTGTGGTATTAATAGATGTTTGTACTATATACAACATGCTTGTGGTATTAGATACAGAGTGTTTGTACTATATACAACATGCTTGTGGTATTAGATAAGTATTTGTACTATATACAACATGCGTGGTGATGAACAAGTGTTTGTACTCTATACAACATGCTTGTGTTATTAGATAAGTATTTGTACTATATACAACATGCTTGTGGTATTAGACAAGTGTTTGTACTCTATACAACATGCTTGTGGTATTAGACAGAGAATGTTTGTACTCTATACAACATGCTTGTGTTATTAAGATAAGTGTTTGTACTATGTACAACTTGTGCTTGTGGTATTAGATAGATAAGTGTTTGTACTATATACAACATGCTTGTGGTGATAGATAAGGTATTTGTACTATATACAACATGCTTGTGGTATTAGATAGAATGTTTGTACTATATACAACATGCTTGTGGTGATGAACAAGTGTTTGTACTATATACAGCTTGCTTGTGAAGTATGAGATAAGTGTTTGTACTATATACAACATGCTTGTGGTATTAGATAAGTGTTTGTACTATATACGGCTTGCTTGTGGTATTAAATAAGTGTTTTACTATATACAACATGCTTGTGGTATGAACAAGTCTTTGTACTATATACAACATGCTTGTGGTATTAGATAAGTGTTTGTACTATATACAACATGCTTGTGGTATTAGATAAGTATTTGTACTATATACAACATGCTTGTGGTATTATGATAAGTGTTTGTACTATATACAACATGCTTGTGGTATTAGATAAGTGTTTGTACTATATACAACATGCTTGTGTGGTATTAGATAAGTGTTTGTACTATCTACAACATGCTTGTGGTATTAGATAAGTGTTTGTACTATCTACACATGCTTGTGGTATTAGATAAGTGTTTGTACTATATACAACATGCTTGTGGTATTAGATAAGTGTTTGTACTATATACAACATGCTTGTGGTATTAGATAAGTGTTTGTACTATATACAACATGCTTGTGGTATTAGATAAATATTTGTACTATATACAACATGCTTGTGGTATTAGACAAGTGTTTGTACTCTATACAACATGCTTGTGTTATTAGATAAGTATTTGTACTATATACAACATGCTTGTGGTGATGAACAAGTGTTTGTACTCTATACAACATGCTTGTGGTATTAGACAAGTGTTTGTACTCTATACAACATGCTTGTGTTATTAGATAAGTGTTTGTACTATCTATGTACAACATGCTTGTGGTATTAGATAAGTGTTTGTACTATCTACACATGCTTGTGGTATTAGATAAGTATTTGTACTGTATACAACATGCTTGTGGTATTAGATAAGTGTTTGTACTATATACAACATGCTTGTGGTATTAGATAAGTGTTTGTACTATATACAACATGCTTGTGGTATTAGATAAGTGTTTGTACTATATACAGCTTGCTTGTGGATTAAATAAGTGTTTTTACTATATACAACATGCTTGTGGTATTAGACAAAGTCTTTTACTATATACAACATGCTTGTGGTGATTAGATAAGAATGTTTGTACTATATACAACATGCTTATGGTATTAAATAATTGTTTGTTCTTTTTACAACATGCTTGTGTTATTAGATAAGTGTTTGTACTATATACAACATGCTTGTGTTATTAGATAAGTGTTTGTACTATATACAACATGCTTGTGGTATTAGATAAGTGTTTGTACTATATACAACATGCTTGTGGTATTAGATAAGTGTTTGTACTATCTACACATGCTTGTGGTATTAGATAAGTATTTGTACTGTATACAACATGCTTGTGGTATTAGATAAGTGTTTGTACTATATACAACATGCTTGTGGTATTAGATAAATGTTTGTACTATATACAGCTTGCTTGTGGTATTAAATAAGTGTTTTTTACTATATACAACATGCTTGTGTGGTGATTAGACAAGTCTTTGTACTATATACAACATGCTTGTGGTATTGAATAAAGTGTTTGTACTATATACAACATGCTTATGGTATTAAATAATTGTTTGTTCTTTTTACAACATGCTTGTGTTATTAGATAAGTGTTTGTACTATATACAACATGCTTGTGTTATTAGATAAGTGTTTGTACTATATACAACATGCTTGTGGTATTAGATAAGTGTTTGTACTATATACAACATGCTTGTGGTATTAGATAAGTGTTTGTACTATCTACACATGCTTGTGGTATTAGATAAGTATTTGTACAGTATACAACATGCTTGTGGTATTAGATAAGTGTTTGTAGTATATACAACATGCTTGTGGTATTAGATAAGTATTTGTACTATATACAACATGCTTGTGGTATTAGACAAGTGTTTGTACTCTATACAACATGCTTGTGTTATTAGATAAGTATTTGTACTATATACAACATGCTTGTGGTATTAGACAAGTGTTTGTACTCTATACAACATGCTTGTGGTATTAGATAAGTATTTGTACTATATACAACATGCTTGTGGTATTAGATAAGTGTTTGTACTATATCCAACATGCTTGTGGTATTAGATAAGTGTTTGTACTATCTACACATGCTTGTGGTATTAGATAAGTGTTTGTACTATATACAACATGCTTGTGGTATTAGATAAGTGTTTGTACTATATACAACATGCTTGTGGTATTAGATAAGTATTTGTACTATATACAACATGCTTGTGGTATTAGACAAGTGTTTGTACTCTATACAACATGCTTGTGTTATTAGATAAGTATTTGTACTATATACAACATGCTTGTGGTGATGAACAAGTGTTTGTACTCTATACAACATGCTTGTGGTATTAGACAAGTGTTTGTACTCTATACAACATGCTTGTGTTATTAGATAAGTGTTTGTACTATGTACAACATGCTTGTGGTGATAGATAAGTGTTTGTACTATATACAACATGCTTGTGGTATTAGATAAGTATTTGTACTATATACAACATGCTTGTGGTATTAGATAAGTGTTTGTACTATATACAACATGCTTGTGGTATTAGACAAGTGTTTGTACTATATACAGCTTGCTTGTAGTATTAGATAAGTGTTTGTACTATATACAACATGCTTGTGGTATTAGATAAGTGTTTGTACTATATACAGCTTGCTTGTGGTATTAAATAAGTGTTTTACTATATACAACATGCTTGTGGTGATAGACAAGTCTTTGTACTATATACAACATGCTTGTGGTATTAGATAAGTGTTTGTACTATATACAACATGCTTGTGGTATTAGATAAGTATTTGTACTATATACAACATGCTTGTGGTATTAGATAAGTATTTGTACTATATACAACATGCTTGTGGTATTAGATAAGTGTTTGTACTATATACAACATGCTTGTGGTATTAGATAAGTGTTTGTACTATCTACACATGCTTGTGGTATTAGATAAGTGTTTGTACTATCTACACATGCTTGTGGTATTAGATAAGTGTTTGTACTATATACAACATGCTTGTGGTATTAGATAAGTGTTTGTACTATATACAACATGCTTGTGGTATTAGATAAGTGTTTGTACTATATACAACATGCTTGTGGTATTAGATAAATATTTGTACTATATACAACATGCTTGTGGTATTAGACAAGTGTTTGTACTCTATACAACATGCTTGTGTTATTAGATAAGTATTTGTACTATATACAACATGCTTGTGGTGATTAACAAGTGTTTGTACTCTATACAACATGCTTGTGGTATTGATTAGACAAGTGTTTGTACTCTATACAACATGCTTGTGTTATTAGATAAGTGTTTGTACTATCTATGTACAACATGCTTGTGGTATTAGATAAGTGTTTGTACTATCTACACATGCTTGTGGTATTAGATAAGTATTTGTACTGTATACAACATGCTTGTGGTATTAGATAAGTGTTTGTACTATATACAACATGCTTGTGGTATTAGATAAGATGTTTGTACTATATACAACATGCTTGTGGTATTAGATAAGTGTTTGTACTATATACAGCTTGCTTGTGGTATTAAATAAGTGTTTTACTATATACAACATGCTTGTGGTGATTAGACAAGTCTTTGTACTATATACAACATGCTTGTGGTATTAGATAAGAATGTTTGTACTATATACAACATGCTTATGGTATTAAATAATTGTTTGTTCTTTTTTACAACATGCTTGTGTTATTAGATAAGTGTTTGTACTATATACAACATGCTTGTGTTATTAGATAAGTGTTTGTACTATATACAACATGCTTGTGGTGATTAGATAAGTGTTTGTACTATATACAACATGCTTGTGGTATTAGATAAGTGTTTGTACTATCTACACATGCTTGTGGTATTAGATGAAATATTTGTACTGTATACAACATGCTTGTGGTATTAGATAAGTGTTTGTAGTATATACAACATGCTTGTGAGTGGTATTAAGATAAGTTTGTACTATATACAACATGCTTGTGGTGATTAGACAAGTGTTTGTACTCTATACAACATAGCTTGTGTTTATTAGATATAGTATTTGTACTATATACAACATGCTTGTGGTATTGAACAAGTGTTTGTACTCTATACAACATGCTTGTAGTGATAGATAAAGTGTTTGTGCTATATACAACATGCTTGTGGTATTAAGATAAGTGTTTGTACTATATACAACATGCTTGTGGTGATTAGATAAGTGTTTGTACTATCTACACATGCTTGTGTATTAGATAGAGATGTTTGTACTATCTACACATGCTTGTGGTATTAGATAAGATGTTTGTACTATATACAACATGCTTGTGGTATTAGATAAGTGTTTGTACTATATACAACATGCTTGTGGTATTAGATGAAGTGTTTGTACTATATACAGCATGCTTGTGGTGATTAGATAAGTGTTTTGTACTATATACAACGTAGCTTGTGGTATTAGATAAGTATTTGTACTATATACAACATGCTTGTGAAGGTGATTAGACAAGTGTTTGTACTCTATACAACATGCTTGTGTTATTAGATAAGTATTTGTACTATATACAACATGCTTGTGGTATTAGACAAGTGTTTGTACTCTATACAACATGCTTGTGGTGATAGACAGGTGTTTGTACTCTATACAACATGCTTGTGTTATTGATATAAGTGTTTGTACTATGTACAACATGCTTGTGGTGATTAGATAAGGGTGTTTGTACTATATACAACATGCTTGTGGTGATTAGATAAGTGTTTGTACTATATACAGCTTGCTTGTAGTGATTAGATGAGTGTTTGTACGTATATACAACATGCTTGTGGTATTAGATAAGTGTTTGTACTATATACAGCTTGCTTGTGGTATTAAATAAGTGTTTTACTATATACAACATGCTTGTGGTATGAACGAGATCTTTGTACTATATACAACATGCTTGTGGTATTAGATAAGTGTTTGTACTATATACAACATGCTTGTGGTATTATAGATAAGTGTTTGTACTATATACAACATGCACGTGGTATTAGATAAGTGTTTGTAGTCTATACAGCTTGCTTTGTGGTATTAAATAAGTGTTTGTACTATCTACACACGTGCTTGTGGTATTAGATAAGTATTTGTACTGTATACAACATGCTTGTGGTATTAGATAAGTGTTTGTACTATATACAACATGCTTGTGGTATTAGATATAAGTGTTTGTACTATATACAACATGCTTGTGGTATTAGATAAGTGTTTGTACTATATACAGCTTGCTTGTGGTATTAAATAAGTGTTTTACTATATACAACGTGCTTGTGGTGATAGACAAGTCTTTGTACTATATACAACATGCTTGTGGTATTGAATAAGAATGTTTGTACTATATACAACATGCTTGTGGTATTAGATAAGTGTTTGTACTATATACAACATGCTTGTGCTTGTATAGGTAGATAAGTGTTTGTACTATATACAACATGCTTGTGGTATTAGATAAATGTTTGTACTATATACAACATGCTTGTGGTGATGAACAAGTGTTTGTACTCTATACAACATGCTTGTGTTATTAGATAAGTATTTGTACTATATACAACATGCTTGTGGTATTAGACAAGTGTTTGTACTCTATACAACATGCTTGTGGTATTGAATGAAGTGTTTGTACTCTATACAACATGCATGTTTATTAGATAAGAGATGTTTGTACTATATACAACATGCTTGTGAGTATTAGATAAGTGTTTGTACTATATACAACATGCTTGTGGTATTAGATAAGTGTTTGTACTATATACAACATGCTTGTGGTATTAGATAAGTGTTTGTACTATATACAACATGCTTGTGTGTTATTAGATAAGTGTTTGTACTATATACAACATGCTTGTGGTATTAGATAAGTGTTTGTACTATATACAACATGCTTGTGGTATTAGATAAGTGTTTGTACTATCTACAACATGCTTGTGGTATTAGATAAGTGTTTGTACTGTATACAACATGCTTGTGGTATTAGATAAGTGTTTGTACTATATACAACATGCTTTGTGGTGATAGATAAGTATTTGTACTATATACAACATGCTTGTGGTGATTAGACAAGTGTTTGTACTCTATACAACATGCTTGTGTTATTAGATAAGTGTTTGTACTATATACAACATGCTTGTGGTATTGGACAAGTGTTTGTACTCTATACAACATGCTTGTGGTGATTAGATAAGTATTTGTACTATATACAACATGCTTTGTGGTATTGGATAAGTGTTTGTACTATATACAACATGCTTGTGAGTATTAGATAAGTGTTTGTACTATATACAACATGCTTGTGGTATTAGATAAGTGTTTGTACTATCTACACATGCTTGTGGTATTAGATAAGTGTTTGTACTATATACAACATGCTTGTGGTATTAGATAAGAATGTTTGTACTATATACAACATGCTTGTGGTATTAGATAAGTGTTTGTACTATATACAACATGCTTGTGGTATTAGATAAATGTTTGTACTATATACAACATGCTTGTGGTATTGAACAAGTGTTTGTACTCTATACAACATGCTTGTGTTATTAGATAAGTATTTGTACTATATACCAACAACATGCTTGTGGTATTAGA
>NC_134834.1:17125569-17216584 GCF_004210375.1 Tachypleus tridentatus
AACGTTTGTTCGTCGTTTAGTTCCCAAAGTATCTCTCTGAATCTGAGATTCGAAACCCTGTAATTTATTTGCGTTTCATCACGAATTCATATTTAACTGGTGTAGATTTACCACGTTATTCCCTTCTAGTTCTATCTCAACTGTATGCCTGTGTGACAGCGCTAAGTTTAATGACGTATAACGTTAAAGTCTGGGATTCGATTCTTTTCAGTGGGCATAGATGATATCCAAGCGTAACCTTGTTCCAAGTAAACAATCCCAAATTGTATCATTAATACGTTTAAATCATCTTCCAAACTGCTGTGGTCCAGTATGGCCAGGTGGTTAGGGCACTCGATTTGTAATCTCTGTGTTGCAGGTTCGAATCTCCGTCACACCAAATATGTTCGCCATTTCAGCCATGGGGGCGTTATAATGCGATGGTCACTCCAACTATTCGTTGGTAGAAGAGTAGCCTATGAGTTGGTGGCTAGCTTTTTTCTATCTAGTCTTACACTGCTAAATTAGGGACGGCTTGTCCTCGTGTAGCTTTGCTCGACATTCAAAAAAGAACAAACAGTTTCTTTTGTCATATTTACTATTTTAATGTTGTATTCATTAAAGAAACTCTTTATTCGCACGCAAACCAAGGATTTATTGGATGGATTGTTATTTGAAATCCCCTATAGTGAGTAAAATGTAGATTGTGCAGCTTTAGGCTTAATAACAAACAAGGCAAATCTACTTCATAACTTCACCTCACTTGAAGTCTAGCAAGGATCTTCAGTGAATTCCAATACGACTTCCAGTTAAAAGGTTAATAGGAATTCATTTGTAAACTTATTATTTAGGCCCGGAATGGCCTAACGCGTAAGGCGTGCGACTCGTAATCCGCGGGTTCGCGCCCGCGTCGCGCTAAACATGCTCGCCCTCCTAGCCGTGAGGGTGTATAATGTGACGGTCAATCCCACTATTCGTTGATAAAAGAGTAGCCCAAGAGTTGGCGGTGGGTGGTGATGACTAGCTGCCTTCCCTCTAGTCTTACACTACTAAATTAGGGACGGCTAGCACAGATAGCCCTCGAGTAGCTTTTCGCGAAATTCCCAAACAAACAAACAAACAAACAAAACAATAAACTTATTAATGTAGAATAAAAAAATAAATTATTTGCATTAATGAGATATCTGTTATAAATTGTCTTTTGGTGAGACGTGTACAAAGATTTACCTTTTCTTTCTTTCCTTTAAACTAGATATTAATTGAGAATAATAAAAAATGAACAAATATTGATGACTTTAAAATCCAAAGTATTACTGAAAACCTGTTTGCAAAAGAATCATGTGTGATTTTTTTTTCCTCCTGTGATTATGACAATGTTCAAAATAACAAGTGTTTTTCTTATAGCAAACCCTCATCAGGCTACCTGCTCAGCCCACCGAGGGGAATCGAACCCCTGGTTTTAGCGTTGTAAATATGCAGACATACCGCTGTAATAGCGGGGTGCGTTTAAAATAACAACGAAGTTAATTAACAGTGTTACTGGAGAGTATAATTTATAAATTCTGTACCAGTATTGTCTCTGGAATATCAATTCGAATAGATGCTACACTTGCATTCAATAGTCTGAAATATTGTGAAATTGAAATAAGAACCTCACGTTTTGCATTTGCAGTAGAGAAAAACCAATAAACTACAGCGTGCGTTTCATTCAAGTTGATTTTGACATATGTGTCTGTAAAAAGGAGGATCCGAAAATAATTATGTCATTTTAACAGTTGTTTGACCAAATCCTATAATTTGCTGTCTCAATCGGGCACTTTCTGTCATTTGATATATTACAGTATATGTGCCTGTGTGTCCGATATTGTAACTTAAAAATATGTAAATGTTTTTAGCGTGTTAAAACGTATTTGGTTATGTGTCTATTTTACGACCGAAAGTGTTTACATCTGTGATGCATAGTTTGTTTATTTTGCATCACATATAGATTGAGAAAAACGTAATATATCTTGCTATATTTTTATTTAGAATATTCAAGGAATATCCCCGCAACCAGAGCTTTTACATCATGATTGGACCGAGCCCTGTGACGTGCCTTCAGCGCGTGACAACACGACTGTGGTGCGCGAGCGGAACAGAGTGATAATTCTTAATGTGAGGTCAGTCTTTTTTGTTTTAAAGTTAAGTTAGTACAGAATATTTTCATAGTTTCACCGTCTTAACAGTCTCCGTTTGTTTTTTATTTGTCTTCCAATCTTTGCGCAAAAAGTATTTCCGTTGCAATTAACGGAACTGGAATTTGCTTAGGCCCTAGGTAGCAGTAAACCCTTACCGATCATTTAACGGTTCTCGGTATGTTCAACCAATCGCAAGATATTTTACGGATGACTACGAGCTTTGGATATTTTTCTTAATTATTGGGATAGAGGTAGTAAAATTTTGATTGGGCTAGTAGATTCGAATTTAGCATAACTTAGGTTAGGCCTAACTTATGCCTATACTGTCTTTTCAGTTTGTTTGTTTTTATTATGGGCCATCGCCATTATTCGTATAACACTTCAAAGTTTTTAAACACGTATTCGAAACCAGTCCTTTTTTATTCATGCCACCGTACACATCAATCGCTGAAATTCGTTAACATTCGCTCAATTAACCCTAACGAATACGGAAAAATAGTAGATACGACAGTCGAGAATTTAGCACACAATGAAATACATAAACAGAGCATGCGTGAGAATTTATTTCCTGTCTTATGTCTAAACGTACTAACCAAGGCTGTGAATGTTGATATGTTTTAATTAGTCGTCGAGTTTCGTTCAGAAAGAGAGACAGAACGTA
The DNA here is from genome assembly GCF_004210375.1 of Tachypleus tridentatus. NCBI lineage: Eukaryota > Metazoa > Arthropoda > Merostomata > Xiphosura > Limulidae > Tachypleus > Tachypleus tridentatus. The sequence goes on from NC_134834.1 coordinate 17,128,387, forward strand.
TTTAATAATCTATTCACAAATGGCTAATCAAAATTCGACATAAATAAAAACACAGCTTTAATTAATCACGTGGTCTGTGTCAGTTTCACAACATGCTATATATACAGAAATTGAAGTTTGGGAATTTTTTATTTATATATCAAGAACTTAAATATGTATATAAAATTAAAACTCTAAATATAAAATATGTTTTGATGCCAAATTTATTGTTATACTGGAATAATAAAACAATCTAATTACATTTGGAATGTAACTATATTATATGTCGTGACATGCAAGTAGCGTAGGAAACGTGGGGGGGGGCACTCCTTTTAATTTTTACCAGTAAAAATGTAGGAAAATTACTCTCGGGAAAAGCAGGAGGACACATACAATTTAATCCAGAACCCAAGAACTTCTAGAACCCAAAGACTAGCTCCAGAAACCCATCCGTAATGGATGTATCAGTGTCTGACATTCTGATGCTTCGCTTGGTCAAATAGACATTGCTCACCTCCAACTTTTAACTATTTACATGAACACCTTGGTATACCCATAACGAGCACGTTAAGTCAAACCTGGGTTAAGTGAATCGGGGATCAACACTCAAATATGACCACCTTATGTCACCGTCATAAGGGTCTTATGTCTTATCTATGCACTGAACTAATACATTAAACAATTTCCTTTAAATATTATCACTGTTTAATCTACTGAAGTTGAGATTATTTGCTTTTGTTAATTTCATTTTTAGTTGAAATGTAATTAATCAAATGGTTCACTTTCAGGACGTTGGACGTCGTGGATCAGTTTCATATATCAACCAGTGTGTTGGACTACATTTCTATGCTCGTACTGGGGGAGCATGGTGTGTGGGTATCGATCAGAGGGTCCCCCCTCATTCAGCTGTGGACTTGAACTCCTTAACGTGCAGACTTCTTTACGACGTCAGAGAGAACAGATATCCGAAGGCCCCCAGAAAAGTAGGTCGTACTGAAAAATTACTCATTGGAAAATTTATTATAGAGATGTCTAGCAATTCATAATTTCACAGATTATGTTGTTGGTATTTTCCTTCGGATATTGATGTTTATTATTCTAGAATTAAAAGTAAATCTAATTAGTTGGCCACAATCTTGTTTACTAAACCAAAGTTGTAGGGATATCACACTTGTAAGATTATCATTCAAATTTATATCATCGGAACCCCCCCCCCCCTAAATAAACTTCCTTCCAACGAATGTTAAGTTGATTGTTGTGATTCATATTTCCTCAGTGTTTTCTTTGAATTATCTCACAGTTTTGAATGGATTGTACCATCAAGTGGTATTTTAATACCAAATCATATGTGCAGCTAATTGTTGTAGGATAATTATGAACATGGTAAAATAACAATATAAATTGAAAGTGTTGTCTTTTGGTTCATTGTGGTATTTTGAGGTAATTGTGTTATTTATACGACGCGTCTTGCATTTTTATATCTTCTATTGCCTTCTGTTAGTAGCACTAACCTTGAGAATTGTAATAGTGATATAATTCCATGTTCGATCCGCAGATAAAAGCAAAAGAGGAAGACAATTTTGCATGTTTTCGCTATAAGAAACTTTTATCTATTTTGCTTCGTCTGACCTTCTCTTATGTTTTTCTTGTTGTATTTTCTCTTCCGTCATTTGTTTCTCTCACCAGTTTCAGACTTCCCTTGTTCGATTCCCGTCTCTACTTATTTCATTTTTATTTTTGTTATTGTATTTATATGTTCACTTTCTCCAGCTGATTCTAAGTCACGTGTCATTTCCTCTTTTCTAATTTGACTCCCAGACGGTTCACTCAAACTCTCACAGCGCCCACTGACGGCGAGCTATAACACTAATTGTTGTCTGTGTCCAAGAAACGAATATTTCAGTTAACACGTTGTAATAACTTTCGCTAACGTAAGTACACGCCTCCAGTAACAGCGGTAATCGTCAAACATTGACACTTTGGTAATATTACGCCATAGCAATGAGTTCTTTCTTTTTTTTTTTTTTTGCAGGGAAGCATTTATTAATCTGTTGGATTAACAACAAAATGATGGGTAAGGTCGTATGTCTGCTTTGCAAAATCTCAGCCAAAGGTTACGCACGTGCATAGCTTTCGCTACTGGTTTGTTTCTGGGAAAATTGTCATATTACAAAAATTAATTCGGTTATCAGTTCGGAGCAAAAAAAAAAAAACAGTATTGAGGTTATATCGTGATTTTTTTTCTCTCACAAGATGTGTATCATCGTCACGAATTTTAAGCTGTCACCTTCCACGACTAGTGTTCTACCAACTAACATATTGGTCACCGTTTTAGCAATTCAAACTACAACACTGTTATTCATTTATAAATAAGGCTTAGCTTCAGTGCCATGGGTTGGCCCCCTTTCGGCGTAAATGCAGTAATTTATTGAGGTCAAGCAAAAATGTAACCATTAGGAACAAAGTTGTTGACAAACTGGGAAATGTTTGATAAAATGTAACCATCAGGAACGAAGAAAGTTGTTGAGAAACTGGGAAATTTTTGACAAAATGTAACCGTTAGGAACGAACAAAGTTGTTGACAAACTGAGAAATGTTTGACAAAATGTAACCATTAGGAACAAACAAAGTTGTTGACAAACTGGGAAATGTTTGACAAAATGTAACCATTAGGAACGAACAAAGTTGTTGACAAACTGAGAAATGTTTGACAAAATGTAACCATTAGGAACGAACAAAGTTGTTGACAAACTGAGAAATGTTTGACAAAATGTAACCATTAGGAACGAACAAAGTTGTTGACAAACTGGGAAATGTTTGACAAAATGTAACCATTAGGAACGAACAAAGTTGTTGACAAACTGAGAAATGTTTGACAAAATGTAACCATTAGGAACGAACAAAGTTGTTGATAAACAAGGAAATGTTTGACAAAATGTAACCATTAGGAACAAACAAAGTTGTTGACAAACTGGGAAATGTTTGACAAAATGTAACCATTAGGAACGAACAAAGTTGTTGACAAACTGGGAAATGTTTGACAAAATGTAACCATTAGGAACGAACAAAGTTGTTGACAAACTGGGAAATGTTTCACAAAATGTAACCATTAGGAACGAACAAAGTTGTTGACAAACTGAGAAATGTTTGACAAAATGTAACCATTAGGAACGAACAAAGTTGTTGATAAACAAGGAAATGTTTGACAAAATGTAACCATTAGGAACAAACAAAGTTGTTGACAAACTGGGAAATGTTTGACAAAATGTAACCATTAGGAACGAACAAAGTTGTTGACAAACTGGGAAATGTTTGACAAAATGTAACCATTAGGAACGAACAAAGTTGTTGACAAACTGGGAAATGTTTGACAAAATGTAACCATTAGGAACGAACAAAGTTGTGGACAAACTGGGAAATGTTTGACAAAATGTAACCATTAGGAACGAACAAAGTTGTTGACAAACTGGGAAATGTTTGACAAAATGTAACCGTTAGGAACGAACAAAGTTGTTGACAAACTGGGAAATGTTTGACAAAATGTAACCGTTAGGAACGAACAAAGTTGTTGACAAACTGGGAAATGTTTGACAAAATGTAACCATTAGGAACGAACAAAGTTGTTGACAAACTGAGAAATGTTTGACAAAATGTAACCATTAGGAACAAACAAAGTTGTTGACAAACTGGGAAATGTTTGACAAAATGTAACCATTAGGAACGAAGAAAGTTGTTGATAAACAAAGAAAAGTTTGACAAAATGTAACCATTAGGAACGAAGAAAGTTGTTGATAAACAAAGAAATGTTTGACAAAATGTAACCATTAGGAACGAACAAAGTTGTTGAGAAACTGGGAAATGTTTGAGAAAATGTAACCATTAGGAACAAACAAAGTTGTTGACAAACTGGGAAATGTTTGACAAAATGTAACCATTAGGAACGAACAAAGTTGTTGACAAACTGGGAAATGTTTTACAAAATGTAACCATTAGGAACGAACAAAGTTGTTCACAAACTGAGAAATGTTTGACAAAATGTAACCATTAGGAACAAACAAAGTTGTTGACAAACTGGGAAATGTTTGACAAAATGTAACCATTAGGAACAAACAAAGTTGTTGACAAACTGAGAAATGTTTGACAAAATGTAACCATCAGGAACGAACAAAGTTGTTGACAAACTGGGAAATGTTTGACAAAATGTAACCGTTAGGAACGAACAAAGTTGTTGACAAACTGGGAAATGTTTGACAAAATGTAACCGTTAGGAACGAACAAAGTTGTTGAGAAACTGGGAAATGTTTGACAAAATGTAACCATTAGGAACGAACAAAGTTGTTGACAAACTGAGAAATGTTTGACAAAATGTAACCATTAGGAACAAACAAAGTTGTTGACAAACTGGGAAATGTTTGACAAAATGTAACCATTAGGAACGAAGAAAGTTGTTGATAAACAAAGAAAAGTTTGACAAAATGTAACCATTACGAACAAACAAAGTTGTTGACAAACTGGGAAATGTTTGACAAAATGTAACCATTAGGAACGAAGAAAGTTGTTGATAAACAAAGAAATGTTTGACAAAATGTAACCATTAGGAACGAACAAAGTTGTTGAGAAACTGGGAAATGTTTGACAAAATGTAACCATTAGGAACAAACAAAGTTGTTGACAAACTGGGAAATGTTTGACAAAATGTAACCATTAGGAACGAACAAAGTTGTTGACAAACTGGGAAATGTTTGACAAAATGTAACCATTAGGAACGAACAAAGTTGTTGACAAACTGGGAAATGTTTGACAAAATGTAACCGTTAGGAACGAACAAAGTTGTTGACAAACTGGGAAATGTTTGACAAAATGTAACCGTTAGGAACGAACAAAGTTGTTGACAAACTGGGAAATGTTTGACAAAATGTAACCATTAGGAACGAAGAAAGTTGTTGATAAACAAAGAAATGTTTGACAAAATGTAACCATTAGGAACGAACAAAGTTGTTGACAAACTGGGAAATGTTTTACAAAATGTAACCATTAGGAACGAACAAAGTTGTTGACAAACTGAGAAATGTTTGACAAAATGTAACCATTAGGAACAAACAAAGTTGTTGACAAACTGGGAAATGTTTGACAAAATGTAACCATTAGGAACGAACAAAGTTGTTGACAAACTGAGAAATGTTTGACAAAATGTAACCATCAGGAACGAACAAAGTTGTTGACAAACTGGGAAATGTTTGACAAAATGTAACCATTAGGAACGAAGAAAGTTGTTGATAAACAAAGAAAAGTTTGACAAAATGTAACCATTAGGAACAAACAAAGTTGTTGACAAACTGGGAAATGTTTGACAAAATGTAACCATTAGGAACGAACAAAGTTGTTGAGAAACTGGGAAATGTTTGACAAAATGTAACCATTAGGAACAAACAAAGTTGTTGACAAACTGGGAAATGTTTGACAAAATGTAACCATTAGGAACAAACAAAGTTGTTGACAAACTGGGAAATGTTTGACAAAATGTAACCGTTAGGAACGAACAAAGTTGTTGACAAACTGGGAAATGTTTGACAAAATGTAACCATTAGGAACGAACAAAGTTGTTGAGAAACTGGGAAATGTTTGACAAAATGTAACCATTAGGAACGAACAAAGTTGTTGAGAAACTGGGAAATGTTTGACAAAATGTAACCATTAGGAACAAACAAAGTTGTTGACAAACTGGGAAATGTTTGACAAAATGTAACCATTAGGAACGAAGAAAGTTGTTGATAAACAAAGAAATGTTTGACAAAATGTAACCATTAGGAACGAACAAAGTTGTTGAGAAACTGGGAAATGTTTGACAAAATGTAACCATTAGGAACAAACAAAGTTGTTGACAAACTGGGAAATGTTTGACAAAATGTAACCATTAGGAACAAACAAAGTTGTTGAGAAACTGGGAAATGTTTGACAAAATGTAACCATTAGGAACAAACAAAGTTGTTGACAAACTGGGAAATGTTTGACAAAATGTAACCATTAGGAACAAACAAAGTTGTTGACAAACTGGGAAATGTTTGACAAAATGTAACCATTAGGAACAAACAAAGTTGTTGACAAACTGGGAAATGTTTGACAAAATGTAACCATTAGGAACGAACAAAGTTGTTGAGAAACTGGGAAATGTTTGACAAAATGTAACCATTAGGAACGAACAAAGTTGTTGAGAAACTGGGAAATGTTTGACAAAATGTAACCATTAGGAACAAACAAAGTTGTTGACAAACTGGGAAATGTTTGACAAAATGTAACCATTAGGAACGAAGAAAGTTGTTGATAAACAAAGAAATGTTTGACAAAATGTAACCATTAGGAACGAACAAAGTTGTTGAGAAACTGGGAAATGTTTGACAAAATGTAACCATTAGGAACAAACAAAGTTGTTGACAAACTGGGAAATGTTTGACAAAATGTAACCATTAGGAACGAACAAAGTTGTTGACAAACTGGGAAATGTTTGACAAAATGTAACCATTAGGAACGAATAAAGTTGTTGACAAACTGGGAAATGTTTGACAAAATGTAACCATTAGGAACGAACAAAGTTGTTGAGAAACTGGGAAATGTTTGACAAAATGTAACCATTAGGAACAAACAAAGTTGTTGACAAACTGGGAAATGTTTGACAAAATGTAACCATTAGGAACGAACAAAGTTGTTGAGAAACTGGGAAATGTTTGACAAAATGTAACCATTAGGAACAAACAAAGTTGTTGACAAACTGGGAAATGTTTGACAAAATGTAACCATTAGGAACGAACAAAGTTGTTGACAAACTGGGAAATGTTTGACAAAATGTAACCATTAGGAACGAACAAAGTTGTTGACAAACTGGGAAATGTTTGACAAAATGTAACCATTAGGAACGAACAAAGTTGTTGACAAACTGGGAAATGTTTGACAAAATGTAACCATTAGGAACGAACAAAGTTGTTGACAAAATGTAACCATTAGGAACGAACAAAGTTGTTGAGAAACTGGGAAATGTTTGACAAAATGTAACCATTAGAACGAAGAAAGTTGTTGACAAACTGGGAAATGTTTGACAAAATGTAACCATTAGGAACGAAGAAAGTTGTTAACAAACTGGGAAATGTTTGACAAAATGTAACCATTAGGAACGAACAAAGTTGTTGAGAAACTGGGAAATGTTTGACAAAATGTAACCATTAGGAACGATCAAAGTTGTTGACAAACTGAGAAATATTTGACAAAATGTAACCATTAGGAACAAACAAAGTTGTTGACAAACTGGGAAATGTTTGACAAAATGTAACCATTAGGAACGAACAAAGTTGTTGACAAACTGAGAAATGTTTGACAAAATGTAACCATTAGGAACAAACAAAGTTGTTGACAAACTGGGAAATGTTTGACAAAATGTAACCATTAGGAACGAACAAAGTTGTTGACAAACTGAGAAATGTTTGACAAAATGTAACCATTAGGAACGTACAAAGTTGTTGACAAACTGGGAAATGTTTGACAAAATGTAACCATTAGGAACGAAGAAAGTTGTTGATAAACAAAGAAATGTTTGACAAAATGTAACCATTAGGAACGAACAAAGTTGTTGACAAACTGGGAAATGTTTGACAAAATGTAACCATTAGGAACGAACAAAGTTGTGGACAAACTGGGAAATGTTTGACAAAATGTAACCATTAGGAACGAACAAAGTTGTTGACAATCTGGGAAATGTTTGACAAAATGTAACCGTTAGGAACGAACAAAGTTGTTGACAAACTGGGAAATGTTTGACAAAATGTAACCGTTAGGAACGAACAAAGTTGTTGACAAACTGGGAAATGTTTGACAAAATGTAACCATTAGGAACGAACAAAGTTGTTGACAAACTGAGAAATGTTTGACAAAATGTAACCATTAGGAACAAACAAAGTTGTTGACAAACTGGGAAATGTTTGACAAAATGTAACCATTAGGAACGAAGAAAGTTGTTGATAAACAAAGAAAAGTTTGACAAAATGTAACCATTAGGAACGAAGAAAGTTGTTGATAAACAAAGAAATGTTTGACAAAATGTAACCATTAGGAACGAACAAAGTTGTTGAGAAACTGGGAAATGTTTGAGAAAATGTAAGCATTAGGAACAAACAAAGTTGTTGACAAACTGGGAAATGTTTGACAAAATGTAACCATTAGGAACGAACAAAGTTGTTGACAAACTGGGAAATGTTTTACAAAATGTAACCATTAGGAACGAACAAAGTTGTTCACAAACTGAGAAATGTTTGACAAAATGTAACCATTAGGAACAAACAAAGTTGTTGACAAACTGGGAAATGTTTGACAAAATGTAACCATTAGGAACGAACAAAGTTGTTGACAAACTGAGAAATGTTTGACAAAATGTAACCATCAGGAACGAACAAAGTTGTTGACAAACTGGGAAATGTTTGACAAAATGTAACCGTTAGGAACGAACAAAGTTGTTGACAAACTGGGAAATGTTTGACAAAATGTAACCGTTAGGAACGAACAAAGTTGTTGAGAAACTGGGAAATGTTTGACAAAATGTAACCATTAGGAACGAACAAAGTTGTTGACAAACTGAGAAATGTTTGACAAAATGTAACCATTAGGAACAAACAAAGTTGTTGACAAACTGGGAAATGTTTGACAAAATGTAACCATTAGGAACGAAGAAAGTTGTTGATAAACAAAGAAAAGTTTGACAAAATGTAACCATTACGAACAAACAAAGTTGTTGACAAACTGGGAAATGTTTGACAAAATGTAACCATTAGGAACGAAGAAAGTTGTTGATAAACAAAGAAATGTTTGACAAAATGTAACCATTAGGAACGAAGAAAGTTGTTGATAAACAAAGAAATGTTTGACAAAATGTAACCATTAGGAACGAACAAAGTTGTTGAGAAACTGGGAAATGTTTGACAAAATGTAACCATTAGGAACAAACAAAGTTGTTGACAAACTGGGAAATGTTTGACAAAATGTAACCATTAGGAACGAACAAAGTTGTTGACAAACTGGGAAATGTTTGACAAAATGTAACCATTAGGAACGAACAAAGTTGTTGACAAACTGGGAAATGTTTGACAAAATGTAACCGTTAGGAACGAACAAAGTTGTTGACAAACTGGGAAATGTTTGACAAAATGTAACCGTTAGGAACGAACAAAGTTGTTGACAAACTGGGAAATGTTTGACAAAATGTAACCATTAGGAACGAAGAAAGTTGTTGATAAACAAAGAAATGTTTGACAAAATGTAACCATTAGGAACGAACAAAGTTGTTGACAAACTGGGAAATGTTTTACAAAATGTAACCATTAGGAACGAACAAAGTTGTTGACAAACTGAGAAATGTTTGACAAAATGTAACCATTAGGAACAAACAAAGTTGTTGACAAACTGGGAAATGTTTGACAAAATGTAACCATTAGGAACGAACAAAGTTGTTGACAAACTGAGAAATGTTTGACAAAATGTAACCATCAGGAACGAACAAAGTTGTTGACAAACTGGGAAATGTTTGACAAAATGTAACCATTAGGAACAAACAAAGTTGTTGACAAACTGGGAAATGTTTGACAAAATGTAACCATTAGGAACGAACAAAGTTGTTGACAAACTGGGAAATGTTTGACAAAATGTAACCATTAGGAACGAACAAAGTTGTTGAGAAACTGGGAAATGTTTGACAAAATGTAACCATTAGGAACGAACAAAGTTGTTGAGAAACTGGGAAATGTTTGACAAAATGTAACAATTAGGAACAAACAAAGTTGTTGACAAACTGGGAAATGTTTGACAAAATGTAACCATTAGGAACGAAGAAAGTTGTTGATAAACAAAGAAATGTTTGACAAAATGTAACCATTAGGAACGAACAAAGTTGTTGAGAAACTGGGAAATGTTTGACAAAATGTAACCATTAGGAACAAACAAAGTTGTTGACAAACTGGGAAATGTTTGACAAAATGTAACCATTAGGAACAAACAAAGTTGTTGAGAAACTGGGAAATGTTTGACAAAATGTAACCATTAGGAACAAACAAAGTTGTTGAGAAACTGGGAAATGTTTGACAAAATGTAACCATTAGGAACAAACAAAGTTGTTGACAAACTGGGAAATGTTTGACAAAATGTAACCATTAGGAACAAACAAAGTTGTTGACAAACTGGGAAATGTTTGACAAAATGTAACCATTAGGAACGAACAAAGTTGTTGAGAAACTGGGAAATGTTTGACAAAATGTAACCATTAGGAACGAACAAAGTTGTTGAGAAACTGGGAAATGTTTGACAAAATGTAACCATTAGGAACAAACAAAGTTGTTGACAAACTGGGAAATGTTTGACAAAATGTAACCATTAGGAACGAAGAAAGTTGTTGATAAACAAAGAAATGTTTGACAAAATGTAACCATTAGGAACGAACAAAGTTGTTGAGAAACTGGGAAATGTTTGACAAAATGTAACCATTAGGAACGAATAAAGTTGTTGACAAACTGGGAAATGTTTGACAAAATGTAACCATTAGGAACGAACAAAGTTGTTGAGAAACTGGGAAATGTTTGACAAAATGTAACCATTAGGAACAAACAAAGTTGTTGACAAACTGGAAATGTTTGACAAAATGTAACCATTAGGAACGAACAAAGTTGTTGAGAAACTGGGAAATGTTTGACAAAATGTAACCATTAGGAACAAACAAAGTTGTTGACAAACTGGGAAATGTTTGACAAAATGTAACCATTAGGAACGAACAAAGTTGTTGACAAACTGGGAAATGTTTGACAAAATGTAACCATTAGGAACGAACAAAGTTGTTGAGAAACTGGGAAATGTTTGACAAAATGTAACCATTAGGAACGAACAAAGTTGTTGACAAACTGGGAAATGTTTGACAAAATGTAACCATTAGGAACGAACAAAGTTGTTGACAAACTGGGAAATGTTTGACAAAATGTAACCATTAGGAACGAACAAAGTTGTTGACAAAATGTAACCATTAGGAACGAACAAAGTTGTTGAGAAACTGGGAAATGTTTGACAAAATGTAACCATTAGGAACGAAGAAAGTTGTTGACAAACTGGGAAATGTTTGACAAAATGTAACCATTAGGAACGAAGAAAGTTGTTAACAAACTGGGAAATGTTTGACAAAATGTAACCATTAGGAACGAACAAAGTTGTTGAGAAACTGGGAAATGTTTGACAAAATGTAACCATTAGGAACGATCAAAGTTGTTGACAAACTGAGAAATATTTGACAAAATGTAACCATTAGGAACAAACAAAGTTGTTGACAAACTGGGAAATGTTTGACAAAATGTAACCATTAGGAACGAACAAAGTTGTTGACAAACTGAGAAATGTTTGACAAAATGTAACCATTAGGAACAAACAAAGTTGTTGACAAACTGGGAAATGTTTGACAAAATGTAACCATTAGGAACGAACAAAGTTGTTGACAAACTGAGAAATGTTTGACAAAATGTAACCATTAGGAACGTACAAAGTTGTTGACAAACTGGGAAATGTTTGACAAAATGTAACCATTAGGAACGAAGAAAGTTGTTGATAAACAAAGAAATGTTTGACAAAATGTAACCATTAGGAACGAACAAAGTTGTTGAGAAACTGGGAAATGTTTGACAAAATGTAACCATTAGGAACAAACAAAGTTGTTGATAAACAAAGAAATGTTTGACAAAATGTAACCATTAGGAACGAACAAAGTTGTTGACAAACTGGGAAATGTTTTACAAAATGTAACCATTAGGAACGAACAAAGTTGTTGACAAACTGAGAAATGTTTGACAAAATGTAACCATTAGGAACAAACAAAGTTGTTGACAAACTGGGAAATGTTTGACAAAATGTAACCATTAGGAACGAACAAAGTTGTTGACAAACTGGGAAATGTTTGACAAAATGTAACCATTAGGAACGAACAAAGTTGTTGACAAACTGGGAAATGTTTGACAAAATGTAACCATTAGGAACGAACAAAGTTGTTGACAAACTGGGAAATGTTTGACAAAATGTAACCATTAGGAACGAACAAAGTTGTTGACAAACTGGGAAATGTTTGACAAAATGTAACCATTAGGAACGAACAAAGTTGTTGAGAAACTGGGAAATGTTTGACAAAATGTAACCATTAGGAACGAACAAAGTTGTTGAGAAACTGGGAAATGTTTGACAAAATGTAACAATTAGGAACAAACAAAGTTGTTGACAAACTGGGAAATGTTTGACAAAATGTAACCATTAGGAACGAAGAAAGTTGTTGATAAACAAAGAAATGTTTGACAAAATGTAACCATTAGGAACGAACAAAGTTGTTGAGAAACTGGGAAATGTTTGACAAAATGTAACCATTAGGAACAAACAAAGTTGTTGACAAACTGGGAAATGTTTGACAAAATGTAACCATTAGGAACAAACAAAGTTGTTGAGAAACTGGGAAATGTTTGACAAAATGTAACCATTAGGAACAAACAAAGTTGTTGAGAAACTGGGAAATGTTTGACAAAATGTAACCATTAGGAACAAACAAAGTTGTTGACAAACTGGGAAATGTTTGACAAAATGTAACCATTAGGAACAAACAAAGTTGTTGACAAACTGGGAAATGTTTGACAAAATGTAACCATTAGGAACGAACAAAGTTGTTGAGAAACTGGGAAATGTTTGACAAAATGTAACCATTAGGAACGAACAAAGTTGTTGAGAAACTGGGAAATGTTTGACAAAATGTAACCATTAGGAACAAACAAAGTTGTTGACAAACTGGGAAATGTTTGACAAAATGTAACCATTAGGAACGAAGAAAGTTGTTGATAAACAAAGAAATGTTTGACAAAATGTAACCATTAGGAACGAACAAAGTTGTTGAGAAACTGGGAAATGTTTGACAAAATGTAACCATTAGGAACGAATAAAGTTGTTGACAAACTGGGAAATGTTTGACAAAATGTAACCATTAGGAACGAACAAAGTTGTTGAGAAACTGGGAAATGTTTGACAAAATGTAACCATTAGGAACAAACAAAGTTGTTGACAAACTGGGAAATGTTTGACAAAATGTAACCATTAGGAACGAACAAAGTTGTTGAGAAACTGGGAAATGTTTGACAAAATGTAACCATTAGGAACAAACAAAGTTGTTGACAAACTGGGAAATGTTTGACAAAATGTAACCATTAGGAACGAACAAAGTTGTTGACAAACTGGGAAATGTTTGACAAAATGTAACCATTAGGAACGAACAAAGTTGTTGACAAACTGGGAAATGTTTGACAAAATGTAACCATTAGGAACGAACAAAGTTGTTGACAAACTGGGAAATGTTTGACAAAATGTAACCATTAGGAACGAACAAAGTTGTTGACAAACTGGGAAATGTTTGACAAAATGTAACCATTAGGAACGAACAAAGTTGTTGACAAAATGTAACCATTAGGAACGAACAAAGTTGTTGAGAAACTGGGAAATGTTTGACAAAATGTAACCATTAGGAACGAAGAAAGTTGTTGACAAACTGGGAAATGTTTGACAAAATGTAACCATTAGGAACGAAGAAAGTTGTTAACAAACTGGGAAATGTTTGACAAAATGTAACCATTAGGAACGAACAAAGTTGTTGAGAAACTGGGAAATGTTTGACAAAATGTAACCATTAGGAACGATCAAAGTTGTTGACAAACTGAGAAATATTTGACAAAATGTAACCATTAGGAACAAACAAAGTTGTTGACAAACTGGGAAATGTTTGACAAAATGTAACCATTAGGAACGAACAAAGTTGTTGACAAACTGAGAAATGTTTGACAAAATGTAACCATTAGGAACAAACAAAGTTGTTGACAAACTGGGAAATGTTTGACAAAATGTAACCATTAGGAACGAACAAAGTTGTTGACAAACTGAGAAATGTTTGACAAAATGTAACCATTAGGAACGTACAAAGTTGTTGACAAACTGGGAAATGTTTGACAAAATGTAACCATTAGGAACGAAGAAAGTTGTTGATAAACAAAGAAATGTTTGACAAAATGTAACCATTAGGAACGAACAAAGTTGTTGAGAAACTGGGAAATGTTTGACAAAATGTAACCATTAGGAACAAACAAAGTTGTTGACAAACTGGGAAATGTTTGACAAAATGTAACCATTAGGAACGAACAAAGTTGTTGACAAACTGGGAAATGTTTGACAAAATGTAACCATTAGGAACGAACAAAGTTGTTGAGAAACTGGGAAATGTTTGACAAAATGTAACCATTAGGAACGAACAAAGTTGTTGACAAACTGGGAAATGTTTGACAAAATGTAACCATTAGGAACGAACAAAGTTGTTGACAAACTGGGAAATGTTTGACAAAATGTAACCATTAGGAACGAACAAAGTTGTTGACAAACTGGGAAATGTTTGACAAAATGTAACCATTAGGAACGAACAAAGTTGTTGAGAAACTGGGAAATGTTTGACAAAATGTAACCATTAGGAACGAAGAAAGTTGTTGACAAACTGGGAAATGTTTGACAAAATGTAACCATTAGGAACAAACAAAGTTGTTGACAAACTGGGAAATGTTTGACAAAATGTAACCATTAGGAACGAACAAAGTTGTTGAGAAACTGGGAAATGTTTGACAAAATGTAACCATTAGGAACGAACAAAGTTGTTGAGAAACTGGGAAATGTTTGACAAAATGTAACCATTAGGAACAAACAAAGTTGTTGACAAACTGGGAAATGTTTGACAAAATGTAACCATTAGGAACGAAGAAAGTTGTTGATAAACAAAGAAATGTTTGACAAAATGTAACCATTAGGAACGAACAAAGTTGTTGAGAAACTGGGAAATGTTTGACAAAATGTAACCATTAGGAACGAATAAAGTTGTTGACAAACTGGGAAATGTTTGACAAAATGTAACCATTAGGAACGAACAAAGTTGTTGAGAAACTGGGAAATGTTTGACAAAATGTAACCATTAGGAACAAACAAAGTTGTTGACAAACTGGGAAATGTTTGACAAAATGTAACCATTAGGAACGAACAAAGTTGTTGAGAAACTGGGAAATGTTTGACAAAATGTAACCATTAGGAACAAACAAAGTTGTTGACAAACTGGGAAATGTTTGACAAAATGTAACCATTAGGAACGAACAAAGTTGTTGACAAACTGGGAAATGTTTGACAAAATGTAACCATTAGGAACGAACAAAGTTGTTGACAAACTGGGAAATGTTTGACAAAATGTAACCATTAGGAACGAACAAAGTTGTTGACAAACTGGGAAATGTTTGACAAAATGTAACCATTAGGAACGAACAAAGTTGTTGACAAACTGGGAAATGTTTGACAAAATGTAACCATTAGGAACGAACAAAGTTGTTGACAAAATGTAACCATTAGGAACGAACAAAGTTGTTGAGAAACTGGGAAATGTTTGACAAAATGTAACCATTAGGAACGAAGAAAGTTGTTGACAAACTGGGAAATGTTTGACAAAATGTAACCATTAGGAACGAAGAAAGTTGTTAACAAACTGGGAAATGTTTGACAAAATGTAACCATTAGGAACGAACAAAGTTGTTGAGAAACTGGGAAATGTTTGACAAAATGTAACCATTAGGAACGATCAAAGTTGTTGACAAACTGAGAAATATTTGACAAAATGTAACCATTAGGAACAAACAAAGTTGTTGACAAACTGGGAAATGTTTGACAAAATGTAACCATTAGGAACGAACAAAGTTGTTGACAAACTGAGAAATGTTTGACAAAATGTAACCATTAGGAACAAACAAAGTTGTTGACAAACTGGGAAATGTTTGACAAAATGTAACCATTAGGAACGAACAAAGTTGTTGACAAACTGAGAAATGTTTGACAAAATGTAACCATTAGGAACGTACAAAGTTGTTGACAAACTGGGAAATGTTTGACAAAATGTAACCATTAGGAACGAAGAAAGTTGTTGATAAACAAAGAAATGTTTGACAAAATGTAACCATTAGGAACGAACAAAGTTGTTGAGAAACTGGGAAATGTTTGACAAAATGTAACCATTAGGAACAAACAAAGTTGTTGACAAACTGGGAAATGTTTGACAAAATGTAACCATTAGGAACGAACAAAGTTGTTGACAAACTGGGAAATGTTTGACAAAATGTAACCATTAGGAACGAACAAAGTTGTTGAGAAACTGGGAAATGTTTGACAAAATGTAACCATTAGGAACGAACAAAGTTGTTGACAAACTGGGAAATGTTTGACAAAATGTAACCATTAGGAACGAACAAAGTTGTTGACAAACTGGGAAATGTTTGACAAAATGTAACCATTAGGAACGAACAAAGTTGTTGACAAACTGGGAAATGTTTGACAAAATGTAACCATTAGGAACGAACAAAGTTGTTGAGAAACTGGGAAATGTTTGACAAAATGTAACCATTAGGAACGAAGAAAGTTGTTGACAAACTGGGAAATGTTTGACAAAATGTAACCATTAGGAACAAAGAAAGTTGTTGACAAACTGGGAAATGTTTGACAAAATGTAACCATTAGGAACGAACAAAGTTGTTGACAAACTGAGAAATGTTTGACAAAATGTAACCATTAGGAACGAACAAAGTTGTTGACAAACTGGGAAATGTTTGACAAAATGTAACCATTAGGAACAAACAAAGTTGTTGACAAACTGGGAAATGTTTGACAAAATGTAACCATTAGGAACGAACAAAGTTGTTGATAAACAAGGAAATGTTTGACAAAATGTAACCATTAGGAACAAACAAAGTTGTTGATAAACAAGGAAATGTTTGACAAAATGTAACCATTAGGAACAAACAAAGTTGTTGATAAACAAGGAAATGTTTGACAAAATGTAACCGTTAGGAACAAACAAAGTTGTTGACAAACTGGGAAATGTTTGACAAAATGTAACCATTAGGAACAAACAAAGTTGTTGACAAACTGGGAAATGTTTGACAAAATGTAACCATTAGGAACGAACAAAGTTGTTGACAAACTGGGAAATGTTTGACAAAATGTAACCATTAGGAACGAACAAAGTTGTTGACAAACTGGGAAATGTTTGACAAAATGTAACCATTAGGAACGAACAAAGTTGTTGATAAACAAGGAAATGTTTGACAAAATGTAACCATTAGGAACAAACAAAGTTGTTGATAAACAAGGAAATGTTTGACAAAATGTAACCATTAGGAACAAACAAAGTTGTTGATAAACAAGGAAATGTTTGACAAAATGTAACCATTAGGAACAAACAAAGTTGTTGACAAACTGGGAAATGTTTGACAAAATGTAACCATTAGGAACAAACAAAGTTGTTGACAAACTGGGAAATGTTTGACAAAATGTAACCATTAGGAACGAACAAAGTTGTTGACAAACTGGGAAATGTTTGACAAAATGTAACCATTAGGAACGAACAAAGTTGTGGACAAACTGGGAAATGTTTGACAAAATGTAACCATTAGGAACGAATAAAGTTGTTGACAAACTGGGAAATGTTTGACAAAATGTAACCATTAGGAACGAACAAAGTTGTTGACAAACTGGGAAATGTTTGACAAAATGTAACCATTAGGAACGAACAAAGTTGTTGAGAAACTGGGAAATGTTTGACAAAATGTAACCATTAGGAACGAATAAAGTTGTTGACAAACTGGGAAATGTTTGACAAAATGTAACCATTAGGAACGAATAAAGTTGTTGACAAACTGGGAAATGTTTGACAAAATGTAACCATTAGGAACGAACAAAGTTGTTGACAAACTGGGAAATGTTTGACAAAATGTAACCATTAGGAACGAACAAAGTTGTTGACAAACTGGGAAATGTTTGACAAAATGTAACCATTAGGAACGAACAAAGTTGTGGACAAACTGGGAAATGTTTGACAAAATGTAACCATTAGGAACGAACAAAGTTGTTGACAAACTGGGAAATGTTTGACAAAATGTAACCGTTAGGAACGAACAAAGTTGTTGACAAACTGGGAAATGTTTGACAAAATGTAACCATTAGGAACGAACAAAGTTGTTGACAAACTGGGAAATGTTTGACAAAATGTAACCGTTAGGAACGAACAAAGTTGTTGACAAACTGGGAAATGTTTGACAAAATGTAACCGTTAGGAACGAACAAAGTTGTTGACAAACTGGGAAATGTTTGACAAAATGTAACCATTAGGAACGAACAAAGTTGTTGATAAACTGAGAAATGTTTGACAAAATGTAACCATTAGGAACAAACAAAGTTGTTGACAAACTGGGAAATGTTTGACAAAATGTAACCATTAGGAACGAAGAAAGTTGTTGATAAACAAAGAAAAGTTTGACAAAATGTAACCATTAGGAACGAAGAAAGTTGTTGATAAACAAAGAAATGTTTGACAAAATGTAACCATTAGGAACGAACAAAGTTGTTGAGAAACTGGGAAGTGTTTGACAAAATGTAACCATTAGGAACAAACAAAGTTGTTGACAAACTGGGAAATGTTTGACAAAATGTAACCATTAGGAACAAACAAAGTTGTTGACAAACTGGGAAATGTTTGACAAAATGTAACCATTAGGAACGAACAAAGTTGTTGACAAACTGGGAAATGTTTGACAAAATGTAACCATTAGGAACGAACAAAGTTGTTGACAAACTGGGAAATGTTTGACAAAATGTAACCATTAGGAACGAACAAAGTTGTTGACAAACTGGGAAATGTTTGACAAAATGTAACCATTAGGAACGAACAAAGTTGTTGACAAACTGGGAAATGTTTGACAAAATGTAACCATTAGGAACGAACAAAGTTGTTGAGAAACTGGGAAATGTTTGACAAAATGTAACCATTAGGAACGAACAAAGTTGTTGACAAACTGGGAAATGTTTGACAAAATGTAACCATTAGGAACAAACAAAGTTGTTGACAAACTGGGAAATGTTTGACAAAATGTAATCATAAGGAACAAACAAAGTTGTTGACAAACTGGGAAATGTTTGACAAAATGTAACCATTAGGAACAAACAAAGTTGTTGACAAACTGGGAAATGTTTGACAAAATGTAACCATTAGGAACAAACAAAGTTGTTGACAAACTGGGAAATGTTTGACAAAATGTAACCATTAGGAACGAAGAAAGTTGTTGACAAACTGGGAAATGTTTGACAAAATGTAACCATTAGGAACGAACAAAGTTGTTGACAAACTGGGAAATGTTTGACAAAATGTAACCATTAGGAACGATCAAAGTTGTTGACAAACTGAGAAATGTTTGACAAAATGTAACCATTAGGAACGAAGAAAGTTGTTGATAAACAAAGAAATGTTTGACAAAATGTAACCATTAGGAACGAACAAAGTTGTTGAGAAACTGGGAAATGTTTGACAAAATGTAACCATTAGGAACAAAGCTATCGACAAGCAAAGAAATGTTTAACAAATGTAACTTTTATAATACTTTATAAATTATAATAAGAGTTAGCGGTGAGTGGTGATGACTAGCTGCCTTTCTTCTAGTCTTAAACTGCATTAGGGACGGCTAACGCAGATAGCCCTCGTGTAGCCTAGCGCGAAATAAAAAAAACAAAGAAAAACATCATCCTTATCTCTACAGTCTACAGCAACTGTTGCCGCCTATTGTATTCAAACATCCAATCACTTGGTCAGCTGGGCAGCTTGAACTCTGTATTATTAGCTCACTTAAGTTACCGTAAACTTTGTCATAGCTACACGTCGTTCGCTGCTTGGGCGTCTGATTTCACATGACTCCACGTTCACGAGATGATCACGTTAAACGATCCGTTTACAAACCTGTTGTTTACCTCGGATAAGAAAGGCTATCACCCTTGCTATAAACAATGTGCTTTAGATTCGTGCTAGCTTCACTGGAGTTTAATATCACGCCTACTAACCAATAAGAGACCGTGTCTCGCCAGGTTTGACAACATACTTCTTAAAGCTTGACGTTTAGAGACGGAATTTGACATACCAGAATAATCATAAATGTTCTAGTCACACTTTGTTAGGCGTGTACAGCTCTATGTTCTGATAGAGAAAGTTATATTTGGTATTTCTCTGTCTCTGATGTCCACGTTCCTGTGTACGTGAACTGAATATAGTTTCGAACTCCCTTATTTCATTCTAAACAACTAGAGATGAATTTTTCTTTCTGCACATTTGAAAAAAATGTATCATGAGGCGAGGTATCTGATGATGTGAAACATTTAGTGTGTGACGGTGTACTGTGTTGTGAGATAGGTGTTTGTACTATATACAACATGCTTGTGGTATTAGATAATTGTTTGTTCTTTTTACAACATGCTTGTGGTATTAGATAAGTATTTGTTCTTTTTACAACATGCTTGTGGTATTAGATAAATGTTTGTTCTTTTTACAACATGCTTGTGGTATTAGATAAATGTTTGTTCTTTTTACAACATGCTTGTGGTATTAGATAAATGTTTGTTCTTTTTACAACATGCTTGTGGTATTAGATAAGTATTTGTTCTTTTTACAACATGCTTGTGGTATTAGATAATTGTTCTTTTTACAACATGCTTGTGGTATTAGATAATTGTTTCTTCTTTTTACAACATGCTTGTGGTATTAGATAAGTATTTGTTCTTTTTACAACATGCTTGTGGTATTAGATAAATGTTTGTTCTTTTTACAACATGCTTGTGGTATTAGATAAGTATTTGTACTATATACAACATGCTTGTGGTATTAAATAAGTGTTTGCACTCTATACAACATGCTTGTGGTATTAGATAAATGTTTGCACTCTATACAACATGCTTGTGGTATTAGATAAGTGTTTGTACTATATACAACATGCTTGTGGTATTAAATAAGTGTTTGTTCTTTTTACAACATGCTTGTGGTATTAGATAAATGTTTGTTCTTTTTACAACATGCTTGTGGTATTAGATAAGTGTTTGTACTATATACAACATGCTTGTGGTATTAAATAAGTGTTTGCACTCTATACAACATGCTTGTGGTATTAAATAAGTGTTTGCACTCTATACAACATGCTTGTGGTATTAGATAAGTATTTGTACTATATACAACATGCTTGTGGTATTAAATAAGTGTTTGTACTATATACAACATGCTTGTGGTGTTAGATAAGTGTTTGTACTATATACAACATGCTTGTGGTATTAGATAAGTGTTTGTACTATATACAACATGCTTGTGGTATTAAATAAGTATTTGTACTATATACAACATGCTTGTGTTATTAGATAAGTGTTTGTACTCTATACAACATGCTTGTGGTATTAGATAAGTGTTTGTACTATATACAACATGCTTGTGGTATTAGATAAGTGTTTGTACTATATACAACATGCTTGTGGTATTAGATAAGTGTTTGTACTATATACAACATGCTTGTGGTATTAGATAAGTGTTTGTACTATGTACAACATGCTTGTGGTATTAGATAAGTGTTTGTACTATATACAACATGCTTGTGGTATTAGATAAGTGTTTGTACTATATACAACATGCTTGTGGTATTAGATAAGTGTTTGTACTATGTACAACATGCTTGTGGTATTAGATAAGTGTTTTACTATTTACAACATGCTTGTGGTATTAGATAAGTGTTTGTACTATATACAACATGCTTGTGGTATTAGATAAGTATTTGTACTATATACAACATGCTTGTGGTATTAGATAAGTGTTTGTACTATATACAACATGCTTGTGGTATTAGATAAGTGTTTGTACTATATACAACATGCTTGTGGTATTAGATAAGTGTTTGTACTATATACAACATGCTTGTGGTATTAGATAAGTGTTTGTACTATGTACAACATGCTTGTGTTATTAGATAAGTGTTTGTACTATGTACAACATGCTTGTGGTATTAGATGTGTATTTGTAACACATACAACATGCTAGTGATAATAGATGAATGTTTCTACTGTATACAACATATAACACAAGACACTCCTGTATCCAGTACTACTTATAACAAGTAAAGTACTGACGCCGAAGGCAGTACTAGTTTAGTTGTTAAAATAAAGTTATTTTGATATAAATACTCATGTCCTTATTTCTGGTTTGAAATAACTTAAAGTGTTTTGTTTTTCGTTACTAATATTGTGCTTAGAAACGTATCTCCATGTCCAAGTTGTCCACTGCGTCGTGTTTGGGTGACTTTTGATTCAACCATTGTCTTTGAACGCTTAAAGATATAGGTCTGTGCACTTGAAGCAATTCTAGGTGGAACTGAGTGTTAGGGAGCAAATGGGAGAAGTTTCTCCCTGTTTTTAATTTTCTAAGATACTTTATACACACACAGAACGTTCACATGGATTAAATATCCGAAATGAGTATCTCCAGTCTTCCATGAGTTTTATTACGAATATTAGGCCTAAATGATACGAGTTTCTTCCACATTTAAATAACGTTCACTGTTTCTCAGTCCACTTATAAGAATTCCCGCGATTCCAACAGCAGAACAGAAATTAAAAAGCAGTTTTGATCAGGTAGTGAAGACAATAATAATTTTTCTTCTGTTTTCTGTCCAGGAAGAAGAAAACGGCGTCAAGTCTTCTCGAGTTACGTCACTCCTTCCGTTTGATGGTAGTTTGCTCGTTGGAACTGGAGAGGGGGCTCTCATCATCTTTGATGTCGTCACACGACTCTCCTGTAACTCCAGTGCAGCGAATTCGCCCTTTCCTTGTTTACAGTCTCCAAACATCGCCACTGGCGACCAGATTCAGGAAAAAATACAGGTTGTAAACTTATTGCATGGCAGCTCTGTCTGTCCAGATGAAACACATAGTCAATATAATTATAATAGTACGTCCATGTAATTAATTCTAAAGGTGTAGGTGGATCGTCTCTGAAATTAATCTACGGGTTCATTAGAATATATGTTAGAGTCTTCCCCCTGCTAGTGCAGCGGTAAGTCTACGGATTTGCAACGCTAAAATCAGGGGTTCGATTCCCCTCGTTGGGCTCAGCAGATAGCCCCATGTGGCTTTGCTATAAGAAAACACACACATATAAGGTAGTAATGAAAAACTCGTCAAAGTTAAATAACTATTAATAAATCAAGAAAACAACGTTTCGGTCAACAACACTTCAACAGGTTACTAGTGGAAAGAAAACTGTTAATACAAGGGTTAGGTTGAAAGAACAAATAACATGTGGCGTGAAGGCTCGAGAAAATGTCTCTGAAGCTAGATATGAGCTGTAAATACAGTTAATCTCAGTAAATAAACCAGATAAACATGGGAATGTAGCAGACAACAAAGTAAAAATATATATCAGGATTGTTGATGTGGGTATTAACACTTACTAATACAGCAGAGAACAGCGTTTCGACATTCCTAAGTCATCTTCAGGTTAGCAAAGATAATTTAAGAAGGTAGAAACGTTGTTTTCTGCTTTATTAAAAAAGTGTTAATACCCTTACCAGCCGTCCTGAGATACATTTTTACTTCAAGTGGGGTTATCGTCATCACGAGACAATAATGTGAGAAACCGAAACCACAATGAATGTCTCGATGAACTGATGTCATGGTTCTGATGTCTACTGGCGATCATTTAACTTCCAATGTGATGGTTTGTTGTCCACAACTGTAGGTTGATTTCTGTGATGTCCAGATGAGTTTCTTCACATGAAGGATTGATGTTAGAACGTGTTTTGCATTTGAAACAAGTTGTCTATGGTAACATTTCTCCAAGACTTCTGGAAGGGTAAGTACAACAGTAGGAGTTCTGGTTAAAACGAAAGTGAGACTTTTTTTTTGAGGACTGACTTTTATGTCCCAGACAGTGACAGGTCAGCAGGAACAGTGGTAACTAAGTTAGGATTGTCTTTACACACTTTCCTGTCTTTAATACTTTTTAATGAGTTGTGTCCAGACCTGCGGACAATAGAGGCAATACGTAAATTATAGAGTTCATAAAGCTTCTGAAATATCTGATGAAGTGTGTCAGTCGCTCTGTCTCTACGCTGGTACATAGTAGTTAATGTTGAATGCATTATTTTGATGGCCCGGCGTGGTCAGGTGGGTTAAGGCGTTCGCAATCTGAGGGTCGCGAGTTCAAAGTCCCCGTTACACCAAACATGCTCGCCCTCTTAGCCATGGGGCGTTATAATGTGACGATCAATCCTACTATTCGTTGGAAAACTAGTAGCTCAAGAGTTGGCGGTGGGTAGTGATGATTATCTGCCTTCCGTTTAGTCTTACACTACTAAATTACGGACGACTAGCGCAGATAGCCCTCGAGTAGCTTTGCGCGAAATTCAAAAAACAAACAAACTTCGACTGCAACACCTGTGTGAAAACAATCGAACAAACTTAACAGAGTCGGGCTGACTTTAATTTGATCCATCCTTAAAGAAAAACAAAATACGACAAGACTCCAGCGGTTATTAGGATAAGATGTTATTCGACTGTCAAGGTAAGTCGAGATATATCATTCAAGTGACGTCGTAAGGAATGACTCGGAAACCAGTGGCATATGCTTTCCGATGGAATTAATACATAGAGCTGAAAATACTGATGCCACAAAAAACAAACAAAACAGAACATAAAAGCAGACACACGAGTGTATTGTGAACTACACTGTAATTTGCTTTTCAAGATATGGCCAGTGTTTCTCATTTATCAAAAAATGACCACTATGCACGTGGTTCGTTGAGAAGCAGCTGGTTACAAGTTCGATGCCCGTTATAGTTAAACAAACCACCTTGTTGTAACAGTTTGTTTGCTTGTTTGGAATAAGCACAGTGTATCGAAACCCGGTTTCTAGCGGGGTCAGTGCGCAGACGTACCGTTTTGCCGCTTGGAGCATTTTGTAACAGTAAACTGTCTTTATCTGGATAAAGCTGGCATTAAATTGGTAATTATTGTGAAGTCAGTTATTAAATATTCAACCCTTTTTATGTGGTTTATAAACTGATGACGTCTACAGGGCGACTACATGGCACTTTTACATATGTTACTGGGCCTTCACACCACGTGTTATTTATTATTTCAACCTAACCCTTGTGTTAACAGTTTTATTACCACTGGTAACCTTATGAGGTGCTGTTGACCGGAACGTTGTTTTCATGGTTTGTTAATAAAGTTTTTTTTAATTTAGTTTGTTTTTTACCAATACTTTTTATTATTTTCTCATCTACGCAATTGTTTTATTACCTAATCTAATCAATGTCGGTTCATTCAGTTCGTGGGGAAATATATGCAGGTTTTCCGTTTCGCGTTTTATTACTATTACTTTGCAGCTAGTCATCACCACCCACCGCCAACACTTAGGCTACTCTTTTACCAACAAATAATGGGATTGACTGTCACATTATAACGCCCCCACATCTGAAAGGGCGAGCATGTTTGGTACGACGGGGATCCGAACTCGCGACCCTCAAATTACGAGTCGAGATCCTTAACCCACCTGGCCATGCCAAGCTGAATGTACGTTTAAAAGTACCCAACCAATTTGTAAGGTATATTGTGTTTAGATATTCATTCAGTTGGAACAACTGGCCTTACAAATGAAATTTCAGTTACAAAGTTTATTGTAAATACGTGTATTTGTTGTTTACCATTGGGGAAGTTAGAAGGTTTTAACGTATAGAAATATTCATTATTCAAAGTCGCTCCTGCGATCGTCCCTCGCTTATACAGCGGTAAGTCTACGGCTTTAAAACGCTAAAATAAGGGGGTTCGATTTCCCTCGCTGGACTCAGCAGATAGCCCGATGTAACTTTGCTATAAGAAAACAACCACACACTGCTGCGATCAACACGTTATGTAAAATAAAATTTTATGTTAAATCTAAAGTAAAAAGTATCAAAGAAATCGAATCTTTCTCACACTTCTAAATATTAACTGCGGTGTAGCATGTTCTGTGACACACGTACACTCGTGTGTGTGTGTGTATTTAACATGTAAAACCACGAAGTCCAGTCAATCTGACGATAACTGACTATTTTATTCAATAACGTTTAAACAAAAGTTACAAAACCAGCAACGCCTAACTCACAAATAAACTTGCTTACAGAACCTCTTTACTTCTCGATCGATTACAAATTCAAAAGATAATAATTAAAACAATAACTTATTCACTGAGTAACACATGAACACAGATAACTTTCATTGCATAACTCAGTAACTGACTTTGAATATCTACCTTATAAACTCAAAAATTAACTGTCTTAGTCTAGGTTTTTTATATTACACTCTTTATTTCTCTTTAACGTTGGAAGCTTCCAAATTCCACAGATTCTAGATTTTACGTTACGACAAAATTCTGAACTAAAATATTAGAAGTACGGTTAATAACAACATAATTATTTTTCAGGAATTGTTTATGGAACAACAGAAAGTGGAACAAAAAACAGAACTGAGATTTAGCGACAAAAAACAAGAGAGGTACCGAAAGGACAGCGGATGTTATACGTCAACCACTCCGACCTCTGTCGTATCTTTGAGTCGACGTCCAAGTTTGTTTCCTACATGCGACAACGATCAACCCCTGCTGTCCAACAATATCAGTTCTCCTTGTAAAACCAGTAGTTCTAGCGTTCAACAGAGTGACTCTAGTGGTCAGTTGAGCAACGATACTGTAGTGTCTGTGTATCGTCCGGAGGGCATGAACACGAAACCTGAAAAACAGAGGACTGGCGAAGACAACAACATACGAAACGACGAGACTGCTGATAATGCCGGTGTTTCATATGCAGACGTGAATAGCCTTTTCTTGGATAGTCAGAGTATAGCGCGTGAGAACCACGAACCTCATACGGAAGACGATGAAAGCACCTGGTCAGCTCGGGAGAAGGGTTCGAAATATCCGTTTGTGGACACAGTGGACCAAACTCAATCAGACTGCCCGTATCGGTCTTCCCGTGCTGCTGAAGAAGTCGGACAGGAAAGGACAAGCGAAGGAATGTGTAAATATGAGGAGGAGGGAAACGTGGTGGCTGAAAAGATAAATGTTTCAAAAAATTCAAATTTGGAAAATCATTCGAGTTTTCTCACCTCCCTCACTGTTGACGCCGCTAACGATCCTAAAATGAAACTTGATAAATCCAAAGAAACGTATTCCAACTCGCACGAGGCAAGAATGGCGTACTCGTGTGAACAACATTCAGAGCTCACTGGAAACCAATCAACTGACGTCAGTTCGGTTTCTCTAAAAACTGGTAGGTCCTGTGTGAATATAAATCCGAATTGGAGAAAAGCAAATAAAAGAACATCACTTGGAAGAAAATCACCTGGTCTGAGAAGGTGGTCAATGGATAAAAGCGTTACCTTATTGTCAGTGGATAAAAACGTCACCTTACCTGATGGAAACCAGTTGGCTCCAAGTGCTGACGTACCTCCGGATTTCTCTGACATAGATGACACCTTTGGGATCTTCGGAAAGTGTATCAGGGTGTTCTCATCTGGACAAGAGCTTTGCATTTCCAAGTGTTAAGCCACCATCGCAAAAAAAAATCCTCTCCACTAGTAGCAAATTTCTCAAACGTAGCCATTCGTTAGGAGACTTATACTGCTTGAGAAATACCAGTGTGTTAAAAAGAACAGTGCTTACGACCACCAGTACTGAAGGTTTACACAAATATAAGAGTGCAGACAGTTTGAGCGTTTCGGGTGTGAGCGACGGCTTTGATTTCGATGATGTATTCATAACGTACACAGAGGACGATTCTCATAAGCCGTCACGTATTACAAGTAAAACTCCGGAAATAAACGAACTTACAGCTCCCACGTGTTTCGAGATTAGACGATATTCTCACAAACATAAGCTAACCGTTAATAACTACTTTACAAACAGACTTAGTTTACAGTCATCAGAAATAGCAAGGCTTCTTCCCATTGGTTTACAAAGTTCAACATTTCTGAAGCCAAACCTTCCAGATATTCGTGACCAATTACCATCCTGGTATAAAGACGGTTTGATCACAGAAAGTGATTCCAGTTTGCTTCCAGTGGTGAGAATTGACTCCGAAGCTTCCTTACCCAAGAATGAATCGTGTTCAAGCTTCTATATGTACATGGCCCAGGCAAGTACCACGTCCAACCGTGCTAGTGGTGAAGAGTTCTCCACACCTGTTACAGAGAATGAAGGACTGTTTCGCCATAACCTACTTCGACCAGACGATTTCAGTAGCAGCAGTACTCAGAAGTATAGTGATACAGCCAGTAATGTGTCTTTTGGTAGCAGTGAGTTCCCTTACGCTTATGAACTCATCCTGCAAGAAAAAATAAAGATTTCTGACAAGCCAATTAGATGTTTGCTGCTCACACAGTAAGTGTCCTCATCCCTGTTCCTTCTTCTATAGATAATTAGTAATAACACAGTTTTTTCTGCTGACACAGTAAGTGTCCTCATCCCAGTTCCTTCTTCTATAGATAATTAGTAACAACACAGTTTTTTCTGCTGACACAGTAAGTGTCCTCATCCCAGTTCCTTCTTCTATAGATAATTGGTAACAACACAGTTTTTTCTGCTGACACAGTAAGTGTCCTCATCCCAGTTCCTTCTTCTATAGATAATTAGTAACAACACAGTTTTTTCTGCTGACACAGTAAGTGTCCTCATCCCAGTTCCTTCTTCTATAGATAATTAGTAACAACACAGTTTTTTCTGCTGACACAGTAAGTGTCCTCATCCCAGTTCCTTCTTCTATAGATAATTGGTAACAACACAGTTTTTTTCTGCTGACACAGTAAGTGTCCTCATCCCAGTTCCTTCTTCTATAGATAATTAGTAACAACACAGTTTTTTCTGCTGACACAGTAAGTGTCCTCATCACAGTTCCTTCTTCTATAGATAATTAGTAATAACACAGTTTTCTTCTGCTGACACAGTAAGTGTCCTCATCACAGTTCCTTCTTCTATAGATAATTAGTAATAACACAGTTTTCTTCTGCTGACACAGTAAGTGTCCTCATCCCAGTTCCTTCTTCTATAGATAATTAGTAATAACACAGTTTTCTTCTGCTGACACAGTAAGTGTCCTCATCCCAGTTCCTTCTTCCATATATAATTAGTAATAACACAGTTTTCTTCTGCTGACACAGTAAGTGTCCTCATCCCAGTTCCTTCTTCCATATATAATTAGTAATAACACAGTTTTTTCTGCTGACACAGTAAGTGTCCTCATCCCAGTTCCTTCTTCTATAGATAATTAGTAACAACACAGTTTTTTCTGCTGACACAGTAAGTGTCTTCATCCCAGTTCCTTCTTCTATAGATAATTAGTAATAACACAGTTTTTTCTGCTGACACAGTAAGTGTCCTCATCCCAGTTCCTTCTTCTATAGATAATTAGTAATAACTCAGTTTTTGCTGCTGACACAGTAAGTGTCCTCATCCCAGTTCCTTCTTCTATAGATAATTAGTAATAACACAGTTTTTTCTGCTGACACAGTAAGTGTCTTCATCCCAGTTCCTTCTTCTATAGATAATTAGTAATAACACAGTTTTTTTCTGCTGACACAGTAAGTGTCCTCATCCCAGTTCCTTCTTCTATAGATAATTAGTAATAACTCAGTTTTTTCTGCTGACACAGTAAGTGTCTTCATTCCAGTTCCTTCTTCTATAGATAATTGGTAACAACACAGTTTTTTCTGCTGACACAGTAAGTGTCCTCATCCCAGTTCCTTCTTCTATAGATAATTAGTAATAACTCAGTTTTTTCTGCTGACACAGTAAGTGTCCTCATCCCAGTTCCTTCTTCTATAGATAATTAGTAATAACACAGTTTTTTCTGCTGACACAGTAAGTGTCCTCATCCCAGTTCCTTCTTCTATAGATAATTAGTAATAACTCAGTTTTTTCTGCTGACACAGTAAGTGTCTTCATTCCAGTTCCTTCTTCTATAGATAATTGGTAACAACACAGTTTTTTCTGCTGACACAGTAAGTGTCTTCATTCCAGTTCCTTCTTCTATAGATAATTAGTAACAACACAGTTTTTTCTGCTGACACAGTAAGTGTCTTCATTCCAGTTCCTTCTTCTATAGATAATTGGTAACAACACAGTTTTTTCTGCTGACACAGTAAGTGTCCTCATCCCAGTTCCTTCTTCTATAGATAATTAGTAACAACACAGTTTTTTCTGCTGATAAAGTAAGTGTCCTCATCCCAGTTCCTTCTTCTATAGATAATTAGTAATAACTCAGTTTTTTCTGCTGACACAGTAAGTGTCTTCATTCCAGTTCCTTCTTCTATAGATAATTGGTAACAACACAGTTTTTTCTGCTGACACAGTAAGTGTCCTCATCCCAGTTCCTTCTTCTATAGATAATTAGTAATAACTCAGTTTTTTCTGCTGACACAGTAAGTGTCTTCATCTCTGGTCCTTCTTCCATATATAATTGGTAACAACACAGTTTTTTCTGCTGACACAGTAAGTGTCCTCATCCCAGTTCCTTCTTCCATATATAATTGGTAACAACACAGTTTTTTCTGCTGACACAGTAAGTGTCCTCATCCCAGTTCCTTCTTCCATATATAATTGGTAACAACACAGTTTTTTTACTGACACAGTAAGTGTCTTCATCCCTGTTCCTTCTTCCATATATAATTAGTAACAACACAGTTTTTTTCTGCTGACACAGTAAGTGTCTTCATCCCAGTTCCTTCTTCCATATATAATTGGTAACAACACAGTTTTTTCTGCTGATAAAGTGTCTTCATCTCTGGTCCTTCTTCCATATATAATTGGTAACAACACAGTTTTTTCTGCTGATAAAGTAAGTGTCTTCATCCCAGTTCCTTCTTCCATATATAATTGGTAACAACACAGTTTTTTCTGCTCATAAAGTGTCTTCATCTCTGGTCCTTCTTCCATATATAATTGGTAACAACACAGTTTTTTCTGCTGACACAGTAAGTGTCTTCATCCCAGTTTCTTCTTCCATATATAATTGGTAACAACACAGTTTTTTCTGCTGATAAAGTAAGTGTCTTCATCCCAGTTCCTTCTTCCATATATAATTGGTAACAACACAGTTTTTTCTGCTGATAAAGTAAGTGTCCTCATCCCAGTTCCTTCTTCCATATATAATTGGTAACAACACAGTTTTTTTACTGACACAGTAAGTGTCTTCATCCCTGTTCCTTCTTCCATATATAATTAGTAACAACACAGTTTTTTTCTGCTGACACAGTAAGTGTCTTCATCCCAGTTCCTTCTTCCATATATAATTGGTAACAACACAGTTTTTCTGCTGATAAAGTGTCTTCATCTCTGGTCCTTCTTCCATATATAATTGGTAACAACACAGTTTTTTCTGCTGATAAAGTAAGTGTCTTCATCCCAGTTCCTTCTTCCATATATAATTGGTAACAACACAGTTTTTTCTGCTGATAAAGTGTCTTCATCTCTGTTCCTTCTTCCATATATAATTGGTAACAACACAGTTTTTTCTGCTGACACAGTAAGTGTCCTCATCCCAGTTCCTTCTTCCATATATAATTGGTAACAACACAGTTTTTTCTGCTGACACAGTAAGTGTCCTCATCCCAGTTCCTTCTTCCATATATAATTGGTAACAACACAGTTTTTTTCTGCTGACACAGTAAGTGTCCTCATCCCAGTTCCTTCTTCCATATATAATTGGTAACAACACAGTTTTTTTACTGACACAGTAAGTGTCTTCATCCCTGTTCCTTCTTCCATATATAATTAGTAACAACACAGTTTTTTTCTGCTGACACAGTAAGTGTCTTCATCCCAGTTCCTTCTTCCATATATAATTGGTAACAACACAGTTTTTTCTGCTGACACAGTAAGTGTCCTCATCCCAGTTCCTTCTTCCATATATAATTGGTAACAACACAGTTTTTTCTGCTGACACAGTAAGTGTCTTCATCCCAGTTCCTTCTTCCATATATAATTGGTAACAACACAGTTTTTTTACTGACACAGTAAGTGTCTTCATCCCTGTTCCTTCTTCCATATATAATTAGTAACAACACAGTTTTTTTCTGCTGACACAGTAAGTGTCTTCATCTCTGGTTCTTCTTCCATATATAATTGGTAACAACACAGTTTTTTCTGCTGACACAGTAAGTGTCCTCATCCCAGTTCCTTCTTCCATATATAATTGGTAACAACACAGTTTTCTTCTGCTGACACAGTAAGTGTCCTCATCCCAGTTCCTTCTTCCATATATAATTGGTAACAACACAGTTTTTTCTGCTGACACAGTAAGTGTCTTCATCCCAGTTCCTTCTTCTATATATAATTGGTAACAACACAGTTTTTTTTACTGACACAGTAAGTGTCTTCATCCCTGTTCCTTCTTCCATATATAATTAGTAACAACACAGTTTTTTTCTGCTGACACAGTAAGTGTCTTCATCCCAGTTCCTTCTTCCATATATAATTGGTAACAACACAGTTTTTTCTGCTGATAAAGTGTCTTCATCTCTGGTCCTTCTTCCATATATAATTGGTAACAACACAGTTTTTTCTGCTGATAAAGTAAGTGTCTTCATCCCAGTTCCTTCTTCCATATATAATTGGTAACAACACAGTTTTTTCTGCTGATAAAGTGTCTTCATCTCTGGTCCTTCTTCCATATATAATTGGTAACAACACAGTTTTTTCTGCTGACACAGTAAGTGTCTTCATCCCAGTTTCTTCTTCCATATATAATTGGTAACAACACAGTTTTTTCTGCTGATAAAGTAAGTGTCTTCATCCCAGTTCCTTCTTCCATATATAATTGGTAACAACACAGTTTTTCTGCTGATAAAGTAAGTGTCCTCATCCCAGTTCCTTCTTCCATATATAATTGGTAACAACACAGTTTTTTTTACTGACACAGTAAGTGTCTTCATCCCTGTTCCTTCTTCCATATATAATTAGTAACAACACAGTTTTTTTCTGCTGACACAGTAAGTGTCTTCATCCCAGTTCCTTCTTCCATATATAATTGGTAACAACACAGTTTTTTCTGCTGATAAAGTGTCTTCATCTCTGGTCCTTCTTCCATATATAATTGGTAACAACACAGTTTTTTCTGCTGATAAAGTAAGTGTCTTCATCCCAGTTCCTTCTTCCATATATAATTGGTAACAACACAGTTTTTCTGCTGATAAAGTGTCTTCATCTCTGGTCCTTCTTCCATATATAATTGGTAACAACACAGTTTTTTCTGCTGACACAGTAAGTGTCTTCATCCCAGTTCCTTCTTCCATATATAATTGGTAACAACACAGTTTTTTCTGCTGATAAAGTGTCTTCATCTCTGGTCCTTCTTCCATATATAATTGGTAACAACACAGTTTTTTTCTGCTGATAAAGTAAGTGTCTTCATCCCAGTTCCTTCTTCCATATATAATTGGTAACAACACAGTTTTTTCTGCTGATAAAGTAAGTGTCTTCATCCCAGTTCCTTCTTCCATATATAATTGGTAACAACACAGTTTTTTCTGCTGACACAGTAAGTGTCTTCATCCCAGTTCCTTCTTCCATATATAATTGGTAACAACACAGTTTTTTTACTGACACAGTAAGTGTCTTCATCCCTGTTCCTTCTTCCATATATAATTAGTAACAACACAGTTTTTTCTGCTGACACAGTAAGTGTCCTCATCCCAGTTCCTTCTTCCATATATAATTGGTAACAACACAGTTTTTTCTGCTCATAAAGTGTCTTCATCTCTGGTCCTTCTTCCATATATAATTGGTAACAACACAGTTTTTTCTGCTGACACAGTAAGTGTCTTCATCCCAGTTTCTTCTTCCATATATAATTGGTAACAACACAGTTTTTTCTGCTGATAAAGTAAGTGTCTTCATCCCAGTTCCTTCTTCCATATATAATTGGTAACAACACAGTTTTTTCTGCTGATAAAGTAAGTGTCCTCATCCCAGTTCCTTCTTCCATATATAATTGGTAACAACACAGTTTTTTTTACTGACACAGTAAGTGTCTTCATCCCTGTTCCTTCTTCCATATATAATTAGTAACAACACAGTTTTTTCTGCTGACACAGTAAGTGTCTTCATCCCAGTTCCTTCTTCCATATATAATTGGTAACAACACAGTTTTTCTGCTGATAAAGTGTCTTCATCTCTGGTCCTTCTTCCATATATAATTGGTAACAACACAGTTTTTCTGCTGATAAAGTAAGTGTCTTCATCCCAGTTCCTTCTTCCATATATAATTGGTAACAACACAGTTTTTCTGCTGCTGATAAAGTGTCTTCATCTCTGTTCCTTCTTCCATATATAATTGGTAACAACACAGTTTTTCTGCTGACACAGTAAGTGTCCTCATCCCAGTTCCTTCTTCCATATATAATTGGTAACAACACAGTTTCTTCTGCTGACACAGTAAGTGTCCTCATCCCAGTTCCTTCTTCCATATATAATTGGTAACAACACAGTTTTTTCTGCTGACACAGTAAGTGTCCTCATCCCAGTTCCTTCTTCCATATATAATTGGTAACAACACAGTTTTTCTGCTGACACAGTAAGTGTCTTCATCCCAGTTCCTTCTTCCATATATAATTGGTAACAACACAGTTTTTTACTGACACAGTAAGTGTCTTCATCCCTGTTCCTTCTTCCATATATAATTAGTAACAACACAGTTTTTTTCTGCTGACACAGTAAGTGTCTTCATCCCAGTTCCTTCTTCCATATATAATTGGTAACAACACAGTTTTTTTCTGCTGACACAGTAAGTGTCCTCATCCCAGTTCCTTCTTCCATATATAATTGGTAACAACACAGTTTTTTCTGCTGACACAGTAAGTGTCTTCATCCCAGTTCCTTCTTCCATATATAATTGGTAACAACACAGTTTTTTTACTGACACAGTAAGTGTCTTCATCCCTGTTCCTTCTTCCATATATAATTAGTAACAACACAGTTTTTTTCTGCTGACACAGTAAGTGTCTTCATCTCTGGTCCTTCTTCCATATATAATTGGTAACAACACAGTTTTTTCTGCTGACACAGTAAGTGTCCTCATCCCAGTTCCTTCTTCCATATATAATTGGTAACAACACAGTTTTTTCTGCTGACACAGTAAGTGTCCTCATCCCAGTTCCTTCTTCCATATATAATTGGTAACAACACAGTTTTTTCTGCTGACACAGTAAGTGTCTTCATCCCAGTTCCTTCTTCCATATATAATTGGTAACAACACAGTTTTTTTACTGACACAGTAAGTGTCTTCATCCCTGTTCCTTCTTCCATATATAATTAGTAACAACACAGTTTTTTTCTGCTGACACAGTAAGTGTCTTCATCCCAGTTCCTTCTTCCATATATAATTGGTAACAACACAGTTTTTTCTGCTGATAAAGTGTCTTCATCTCTGGTCCTTCTTCCATATATAATTGGTAACAACACAGTTTTTTCTGCTGATAAAGTAAGTGTCTTCATCCCAGTTCCTTCTTCCATATATAATTGGTAACAACACAGTTTTTCTGCTGATAAAGTGTCTTCATCTCTGGTCCTTCTTCCATATATAATTGGTAACAACACAGTTTTTCTGCTGACACAGTAAGTGTCTTCATCCCAGTTTCTTCTTCCATATATAATTGGTAACAACACAGTTTTTCTGCTGATAAAGTAAGTGTCTTCATCCCAGTTCCTTCTTCCATATATAATTGGTAACAACACAGTTTTTTCTGCTGATAAAGTAAGTGTCCTCATCCCAGTTCCTTCTTCCATATATAATTGGTAACAACACAGTTTTTTTACTGACACAGTAAGTGTCTTCATCCCTGTTCCTTCTTCCATATATAATTAGTAACAACACAGTTTTTTCTGCTGACACAGTAAGTGTCTTCATCCCAGTTCCTTCTTCCATATATAATTGGTAACAACACAGTTTTTTCTGCTGATAAAGTGTCTTCATCTCTGGTCCTTCTTCCATATATAATTGGTAACAACACAGTTTTTCTGCTGATAAAGTAAGTGTCTTCATCCCAGTTCCTTCTTCCATATATAATTGGTAACAACACAGTTTTTTTCTGCTGATAAAGTGTCTTCATCTCTGGTCCTTCTTCCATATATAATTGGTAACAACACAGTTTTTTCTGCTGACACAGTAAGTGTCTTCATCCCAGTTCCTTCTTCCATATATAATTGGTAACAACACAGTTTTTTCTGCTGATAAAGTGTCTTCATCTCTGGTCCTTCTTCCATATATAATTGGTAACAACACAGTTTTTTCTGCTGATAAAGTAAGTGTCTTCATCCCAGTTCCTTCTTCCATATATAATTGGTAACAACACAGTTTTTTCTGCTGATAAAGTAAGTGTCTTCATCCCAGTTCCTTCTTCCATATATAATTGGTAAGAACACAGTTTTTCTGCTGACACAGTAAGTGTCTTCATCCCAGTTCCTTCTTCCATATATAATTGGTAACAACACAGTTTTTTTACTGACACAGTAAGTGTCTTCATCCCTGTTCCTTCTTCCATATATAATTAGTAACAACACAGTTTTTTTCTGCTGACACAGTAAGTGTCTTCATCCCAGTTCCTTCTTCCATATATAATTGGTAACAACACAGTTTTTCTGCTGATAAAGTGTCTTCATCTCTGGTCCTTCTTCCATATATAATTGGTAACAACACAGTTTTTTCTGCTGATAAAGTAAGTGTCTTCATCCCAGTTCCTTCTTCCATATATAATTGGTAACAACACAGTTTTTTTTACTGACACAGTAAGTGTCTTCATCCCTGTTCCTTCTTCCATATATAATTAGTAACAACACAGTTTTTTCTGCTGATAAAGTGTCTTCATCTCTGGTCCTTCTTCCATATATAATTGGTAACAACACAGTTTTTTCTGCTGATAAAGTGTCTTCATCTCTGGTCCTTCTTCCATATATAATTGGTAACAACACAGTTTTTTTCTGCTGATAAAGTAAGTGTCTTCATCCCAGTTCCTTCTTCCATATATAATTGGTAACAACACAGTTTTTTCTGCTGATAAAGTGTCTTCATCTCTGGTCCTTCTTCCATATATAATTGGTAACAACACAGTTTTTTCTGCTGACACAGTAAGTGTCTTCATCCCAGTTTCTTCTTCCATATATAATTGGTAACAACACAGTTTTTTCTGCTGATAAAGTAAGTGTCTTCATCCCAGTTCCTTCTTCCCTATATAATTGGTAACAACACAGTTTTTCTGCTGATAAAGTAAGTGTCCTCATCCCAGTTCCTTCTTCCATATATAATTGGTAACAACACAGTTTTTTTTACTGACACAGTAAGTGTCTTCATCCCTGTTCCTTCTTCCATATATAATTAGTAACAACACAGTTTTTTCTGCTGACACAGTAAGTGTCTTCATCCCAGTTCCTTCTTCCATATATAATTGGTAACAACACAGTTTTTTCTGCTGATAAAGTGTCTTCATCTCTGGTCCTTCTTCCATATATAATTGGTAACAACACAGTTTTTTTACTGACACAGTAAGTGTCTTCATCCCTGTTCCTTCTTCCATATATAATTAGTAACAACACAGTTTTTTTCTGCTGACACAGTAAGTGTCTTCATCCCAGTTCCTTCTTCCATATATAATTGGTAACAACACAGTTTTTTCTGCTGATAAAGTGTCTTCATCTCTGGTCCTTCTTCCATATATAATTGGTAACAACACAGTTTTTTCTGCTGACACAGTTAGTGTCTTCATCCCAGTTTCTTCTTCCATATATAATTGGTAACAACACAGTTTTTTCTGCTGATAAAGTAAGTGTCTTCATCCCAGTTCCTTCTTCCATATATAATTGGTAACAACACAGTTTTTTCTGCTGATAAAGTAAGTGTCCTCATCCCAGTTCCTTCTTCCATATATAATTGGTAACAACACAGTTTTTTTACTGACACAGTAAGTGTCTTCATCCCTGTTCCTTCTTCCATATATAATTAGTAACAACACAGTTTTTTTCTGCTGACACAGTAAGTGTCTTCATCCCAGTTCCTTCTTCCATATATAATTGGTAACAACACAGTTTTTTCTGCTGATAAAGTGTCTTCATCTCTGGTCCTTCTTCCATATATAATTGGTAACAACACAGTTTTTTCTGCTGATAAAGTAAGTGTCTTCATCCCAGTTTCTTCTTCCATATATAATTGGTAACAACACAGTTTTTTCTGCTGATAAAGTGTCTTCATCTCTGGTCCTTCTTCCATATATAATTGGTAACAACACAGTTTTTTCTGCTGACACAGTAAGTGTCTTCATCCCAGTTCCTTCTTCCATATATAATTGGTAACAACACAGTTTTTTCTGCTGATAAAGTGTCTTCATCTCTGGTCCTTCTTCCATATATAATTGGTAACAACACAGTTTTTTTCTGCTGATAAAGTAAGTGTCTTCATCCCAGTTCCTTCTTCCATATATAATTGGTAACAACACAGTTTTTTTTGCTGATAAAGTAAGTGTCTTCATCCCAGTTCCTTCTTCCATATATAATTGGTAACAACACAGTTTTTTTACTGACACAGTAAGTGTCCTCATCCCAGTTCCTTCTTCCATATATAATTGGTAACAACACAGTTTTTTCTGCTGATAAAGTAAGTGTCTTCATCACAGTTCCTTCTTCCATATATAATTGGTAACAACACAGTTTTTTCTGCTGATAAAGTAAGTGTCTTCATCACAGTTCCTTCTTCCATATATAATTGGTAACAACACAGTTTTTTCTGCTGACACAGTAAGTGTCTTCATCCCAGTTCCTTCTTCCATATATAATTGGTAACAACACAGTTTTTTCTGCCGATAAAGTAAGTGTCTTCATCCCAGTTTCTTCTTCCATATATAATTGGTAACAACACAGTTTTTTCTGCGGACACAGTAAGTGTCC
Source organism: Tachypleus tridentatus (assembly GCF_004210375.1). Lineage (NCBI taxonomy): Eukaryota > Metazoa > Arthropoda > Merostomata > Xiphosura > Limulidae > Tachypleus > Tachypleus tridentatus. Next base: position 17,167,283 of record NC_134834.1, read on the forward strand.
TCATCCCAGTTCCTTCTTCCATATATAATTAGTAACAACACAGTTTTTTTCTGCTGACACAGTAAGTGTCTTCATCCCAGTTCCTTCTTCCATATATAATTGGTAACAACACAGTTTTTCTGCTGATAAAGTGTCTTCATCTCTGGTCCTTCTTCCATATATAATTGGTAACAACACAGTTTTTCTGCTGATAAAGTAAGTGTCTTCATCCCAGTTCCTTCTTCCATATATAATTGGTAACAACACAGTTTTTTCTGCTGATAAAGTGTCTTCATCTCTGGTCCTTCTTCCATATATAATTGGTAACAACACAGTTTTTTCTGCTGACACAGTAAGTGTCTTCATCCCAGTTCCTTCTTCCATATATAATTGGTAACAACACAGTTTTTTCTGCTGATAAAGTGTCTTCATCTCTGGTCCTTCTTCCATATATAATTGGTAACAACACAGTTTTTTCTGCTGATAAAGTAAGTGTCTTCATCCCAGTTCCTTCTTCCATATATAATTGGTAACAACACAGTTTTTTCTGCTGATAAAGTGTCTTCATCTCTGGTACTTCTTCCATATATAATTGGTAACAACACAGTTTTTTCTGCTGACACAGTAAGTGTCTTCATCCCAGTTCCTTCTTCCATATATAATTGGTAACAACACAGTTTTTTCTGCTGATAAAGTGTCTTCATCTCTGGTCCTTCTTCCATATATAATTGGTAACAACACAGTTTTTTCTGCTGATAAAGTAAGTGTCTTCATCCCAGTTCCTTCTTCCATATATAATTGGTAACAACACAGTTTTTTTTGCTGATAAAGTAAGTGTCTTCATCCCAGTTCCTTCTTCCATATATAATTGGTAACAACACAGTTTTTTCTGCTGATAAAGTAAGTGTCTTCATCACAGTTCCTTCTTCCATATATAATTGGTAACAACACAGTTTTTTCTGCTGACACAGTAAGTGTCTTCATCCCAGTTCCTTCTTCCATATATAATTGGTAACAACACAGTTTTTTCTGCCGATAAAGTAAGTGTCTTCATCCCAGTTCCTTCTTCCATATATAATTGGTAACAACACAGTTTTTTCTTCTGACACAGTAAGTGTCCTCATCCCAGTTCCTTCTTCCATATATAATTGGTAACAACACAGTTTTTTCTGCGGACACAGTAAGTGTCCTCATCCCAGTTCCTTCTTCTATAGATAATTTGAAAGAACTCTTATTAATACAATGATAGATGAGTGATGTCGCTGACAATTGTACCTAAAGTCTGTTTAACTGTTAAATTTAGAATTCGTAAAATTACGTTTTCTTTGTCACTCTGGTTAAGCTGTTTTACTTTATTTCTTCTGGTGTTGAACGACATGTTGTTGGGTTAATAGAAATTTATAGATTTATTGTTTTTGTTTTAATGCAAAGCCCACATTAGGCAATATGCACTTTATCCACCTCGGAGAATCGAACCGCATAGTTTCAAGGTGTAAATCCATACACTTACCGCTAGGGGCAGTACAGTAGTGTCTCTTGTTTGAGTTCTACTTAAATAAGTAACTAAACTTTTCAAGATTTGAGGGTTTGAATATTGGATTAAATTTAAAAATGAATTAGGCTTAAAGCAGCGTAGTTGTTAAGGTAATAATCTCTTCTACACAATAATGTAAAAATGGCGGCTTAACGTCTTTCACTGTTAGTTAAGCCTAAAATCAATAATGTTTGTTCACGATTGCAATTGCAAGCCAGTTTTCACATATAAGCTAACTGCATACTGGAACAAGTCAGAATGAGAGCAGTATCATGTAACACGTGTTTTATTGAGGCAACACAAGTCGGGACCGTCAACAAATTTACTTAAACAGAAAATCGTCAGCGCCATGATCTAGGAACGTTGTTGTAGTTTTGTTGTTTTAACAGCAGGTCTGATTTAGGAATATAAAGAAGTAGAACGAGGGAATTCATTTTATTCGAGTGGAATGAAACATGCTCGCACTTACAGCCATAGGGTCGTTATAATGTGTCGATCAGTTCCACTATCCGTCGGTAAAAGAGTAGCTCAAGAGTTGGCGGTGGGTGGTGATGACTAGCTGCCTTTCCTCTAGTCTTACACTGCTAAATTAGGGACGGATAGCACAGATAGCCCTCGTGTAGCTTTGCGCGAGATTCAGAAGCAAACAAACAAACGTTTAAAATTAGGCAGTATCCCGGAAAATTAATATTAGGACGCCATTATGGGTTCCTACATGGCCAAGTGGGTTCCACTCTTAATCTGAGGTCGCGGGTTCGAATCCCCGTCACACCAAACATGCTGGCCCTTTCAGCCGTGGGAGCGTTATAATGTGACGGTCAATCCTACTATTCGTTGGTAAAAGAGTAGCCCAAGAGTTGGCGGTGACTAGCTACCTTCCTTCTAGTCTTTCACCGCTAAACCAGGGATGGCTTGCGCAGATAGCCCTCATCTAGCTTCGCGCGTAATTCAAACAAAACAAAAGTAATCTATTGCTAATAAATAAATTGTTAATGTTACTTTACGATCTGATGCTAGACGTCATGATAAGCTTTAAGCATGTTGTGGTGGTACATAATGTCTACTAAAGTGTATTTATATCTACATTTTGTAAACGAATCCCACAGAAAAATGGGACTGGCCGTTACATTAAAACGCCCCCACGGCTAAAAGGGGCGAGCACGTTTGGTATGAGGGGAGATTCGAACACGCGATCTTCAGATTGCCGTAACCACTTGACCATGCCAAGCCATGTAATGGAAATAGAGGAATGATCACTTTTCAACAGCTATTACACCAACGTGTGAAGGGTGTAATTTCACTTAGTGTTTTATCTCATAGTTGATTCTTATAGACCAGTTATATCTATCATATTTTTACGCCATATGCTGTAAACCGAGTGAATTATTATTATTTTTGTATGTTAAGTCGAATTTAGAGTTATGATGTGTTTTTTTTTTTAATTTCATTCTCAATGTTTCCTTGTGCTATTAATGAGTTAATGTGCCTGGCTGTGGATCAGAAGGTTCGACGTTCATGCTATGATGTAGCGTGTGTGGTATCTATAGAAGTAACTCTTAACCTTGTTATTAATTTCAAAGCTGGTGGTTGCTACTGATGACAGACTGGTAATTTAATTTGTTTACAGTCAAGCACAAAGCTATACAGTGGGTTATCTATTTTGTTTTTGTTTCGCCACGGATGTCAAAAGCCGGTTCCTAAGGGTATAAATCTCCAGCCACATCACTTTGCCACTGGGTCGGGAGAGCTCTTGTTTGTCGTTTGTCGTATACGTGAGTTTGTTTGTTTGTTTTGAATTTCGTACAAAGCTACTCGAGGGGCTCTCTGTGCAAGCCGTCCCTAATTTTGCAGTGTAAGACTAGAGGGAAGGCAGCTAGTCATCACCACCCACCGCCAACTCTTGGGCTACTCTTTTACCAACGAATAGTGGGATTGATCGTAATATTATAACGCCCCCACGGCTGAAAGGGCGAGCATGTTTGGTCGTATACGTGAGCCTTAGAGGTCATTTGTCGTATACGTGAGTTTGTTTGTTTGTTTTTGAATTTCGTACAAAGCTACTCGAGGGCTCTCTGTGCTAGCCGTCCCTAATTTTGCAGTGTAAGACTAGAGGGAAGGCAGCTAGTCATCAGCACCCACCGCCAACTCTTGGGCTACTCTTTTACCAACGAATAGTGGGATTGATTGTAATATTATAATGCCCCCACGGCTGAAAGGGCGAGCATGTTTGGTCGTATACGTGAGCCTTAGAGGTCTTCTAGGTTAAAAATATCAGTAAAGTAAAACGCGTTGCATGCCAAAATCGGGGTGCGATACCCACAGTGGGCACAATGCATATAGCCCCTTGTGTAGCTTTGGGCTTAAAAACTAACAAAATTATTTTTTGTTATTGTTTTATGTAGTCTTTTATCGTGAGTTTCTGGTGGTTTTAGAGTCTGTTCATAGAGCAGCTGTAATATATTGTTTGAGGAATTGTAGGTAAAATGTTTTGATTTATTATAACCTACAGTTTTTATTCAAAGTTTCCGTGTATGTTTCTCCCAGCTGTCCAGTTTTCATGTGTCCTAACGGAAATTCCACTATAACGTGTTTTGGAAACGAACTTCAATATAAATCGACTCGTAGTTTGATTTTTTTTTAAATAATAAAATAAGGTTTGAACATAAGGCAGTTCTGCATGTTCCTTTTATTTTAGTTTTTGAAGTCTTTAGTTTTGTACCGTCGTGATTAAAGGAAGTAATTCTGATTTAATTATTCAGATGCGAAGAAGGTCCTACAATAATCAGTTGTGCTGGTTGCTATGGTGACGACGAGGCCGTTCTCAAGTGGACAAAAGAAGGAACGGAAGTAAGATTTTTTTATAAGTTAAAAACAGGATGTGTTGAATAAGTTGTTTATAATAGTGGATATAGAGGGCGCATCTTAGTGAAGAAAATAGATAAAATATTTAATTTGAAGTTGGAACAATTTTCCTGGCAGGTCAAGAAAGTCGCCAGAATCTTCTTTTCTGTGCAGGAGGGGGTCATTTTAGATATGTGTGTTTGTATATGTAGAAAGTTCCAGACATTTACATTTAATATCTCAATTTAAGCACCGTATTGGATTGCCTATAGGAATGTGTCAGTGTGAACAAACAGCCGCGGCCATCTGAAGCGTGTTCAGTTGCTACAGTCTTAATTGAGATTAAACGTTGTATTGAACTGGCTATTGGAATGTGTAGTGATAAAGCAAGACGTGAAGTATTTGTTAAAAGTTTTGGAATAATCAAAGTTCCATCTACAGAGGTCCAAAACAAAGAGTATTTTTAATTACAACAGAAATGTATAAACAAGAGTAAATAACACTCTGTAACAACATTTTTACTGTTTCTTGTTCCTGGACAGAAAGTGTTATTTACCAATTACTTAAGCCTAAAGTAAATGGAAAAGACCTATTTTTGTCTTCAAACTTTACTTTTGTGATCTGGGAGCGTATAACGAAAACATGATAGGAGACTATATTTGGGGGGCTGATACGTGAAAGTGATTTACGTTACAGTCGCAAATCTCGAAAAACTACTCACTTCTAAACATTTTTGTATAACTTTAGTATAAATACATGTAAATCTTGATTCATTTGTTGTTTTATTCAGACCTTATGTAAATGAAAATGTACAAATTTGTCCGTTTTTACATAGAAAATAGATTAGTTTCTAAATTTCATTATCCAGGTCACAAAAGCAAAGTTTGAAGGGAATAATGACCATTTTCTGTACTTTTACAACATAAGCAAATAACACATACTATCCAGGAACAAAATGTGTGTTACATTGTGTAATTTGGGTATACCAAGCATAACAAGAGAAAGTGAAAAAATATAACACAGACGAGATACTTAAATTGTAATATATTTATATATAGTGAAGACTTTATTACTTAGAAACGGAATATAATATTTCTTTCATTTTTAAAGTTGGATAGAGAGAGATCGGAAGTCTTCAATTTTGTTGCTCTATTGTGCTGACAGATGGCGGAGTTGGAATGTTTTTATTGGTATGCCCATGTGCTCACATCCTTGTACTTTATCATGTGACATTTAGTTTCACCACTCGTTATAGAAGGTTTAACATGTGTCCGAGTAGACGAAGTGTGAACATTCTACACACGATTTTTGTTACGGAATTTTTTTAGTCTGAGATTGGGTTTCATAATAAATTTCAGGTCGATTTGACGAAAGAGTTTTTGTTGTTTTTTTTTTTTCAAATATTTCGTCACGAGGGAGTTGTTTACCTGACGTTGCAAAAACTATTTGTCGCTAAACTTTGATGTATCCGTGTGAGGCATATGATAATATCTACCTTTATATATATTTCAAATTAAAATATTTTTAATATTTACTGCCCGTGTTGGACAGAGTGTTTGGTATAATGATGTAATATTATGTTTTCTTGAATTCTAAACTTACTTCATACACCTATTTACCATATCTTGTAAGACATATCTCCCTTGTTAACCATATCTTGGAAGACATATCTCCCTTGTTAACCATATCTTGTAAGACATATCTCCCTTGTTAACCATAACTTGGAAGACATATCTCCCTTGTTAACCATATCTTGTAAGACATATCTCCCTTGTTAACCATATTATGGAAGACATATCTCCCTTGTTAACCATAACTTGGAAGACATATCTCCCTTGTTAACCATATCTTGGAAGATATATCTCCCTTGTTAACCATATCTTGTAAGACATATCTCCCTTGTTAACCATATTATGGAAGACATATCTTCCTTGTTAACCATAACTTGGAGGACATATCTCCCTTGTTAACCATATCTTGGAAGATATTTCTCCCTTGCTAACCATAACTTGGAAGACATATCTCCCTTGTTAACCATATCTTGTAAGACATATCTCCCTTGTTAACCATATCTTGCAAGACATATCTCCCTTGTTAACCATATCTTGTAAGACATATCTCCCTTGTTAACCATATCTTGTAAGACATATCTCCCTTGTTAACCATATCTTGTAAGACATATCTCCCTTGTTAACCATATCTTGTAAGACATATCTCCCTTATTAACCATATTATGGAAGACATATCTTCCTTGTTAACCATAACTTGGAAGACATATCTCCCTTGTTAACCATATCTTGGAAGATATTTCTCCCTTGTTAACCATAACTTGGAAGACATATCTCCCTTGTTAACCATATCTTGTAAGACATATCTCCCTTGTTAACCATATCTTGCAAGACATATCTCCCTTGTTAACCATATCTTATAAGACATATCTCCCTTATTAACCATATCTTGTAAGACATATCTCCCTTGTTAACCATATCTTGTAAGACATATCTCCCTTGTTAACCATATTATGGAAGACATATCTTCCTTGTTAACCATATCTTGTAAGACATATCTCCCTTGTTAACCATATTATGGAAGACATATCTTCCTTGTTAACCATAACTTGGAAGACATATCTCCCTTGTTAACCATATCTTGGAAGATATTTCTCCCTTGCTAACCATAACTTGGAAGACATATCTCCCTTGTTAACCATATCTTGTAAGACATATCTCCCTTGCTAACCATAACTTGGAAGACATATCTCCCTTGTTAACCATATCTTGTAAGACATATCTTCCTTGTTAACCATATTATGGAAGACATATCTTCCTTGTTAACCATATCTTGGAAGACATATCTCCCTTGTTAACCATATCTTGTAAGACATATCTCCCTTGTTAACCATAACTTGGAAGACATATCTCCCTTGTTAACCATATCTTGGAAGATATTTCTTTCTTGCTAACCATAACTTGGAGGACATATCTCCCTTGTTAACCATATCTTGTAAGACATATCTCCCTTGTTAACCATAACTTGGAAGACATATCTCCCTTGTTAACCATATCTTGTAAGACATATCTCCCTTGTTAACCATATCTTGTAAGACATATCTCCCTTGTTAACCATAACTTGTAAGACATATCTCCCTTGTTAACCATATTATGGAAGACATATCTTCCTTGTTAACCATATCTTGGAAGACATATCTCCCTTGTTAACCATATCTTGTTAGACATATCTCCCTTGTTAACCATATCTTGGAAGACATATCTCCCTTGTTAACCATATCTTGTAAGACATATCTCCCTTGTTAACCATATCTTGGAAGACATATCTCCCTTGTTAACCATATCTTGTTAGACATATCTCCCTTGTTAACCATATCTTGGAAGACATATCTCCCTTGTTAACCATATCTTGTAAGACATATCTCCCTTGTTAACCATATCTTGTAAGACATATCTCCCTTGTTAACCATAACTTGGAAGACATATCTCCCTTGTTAACCATAACTTGGAAGACATATCTCCCTTGTTAACCATATCTTGTAAGACATATCTCCCTTGTTAACCATATTATGGAAGACATATCTCCCTTGTTAACCATATTATGGAAGACATATCTCCCTTGTTAACCATAACTTGGAAGACATATCTCCCTTGTTAACCATATCTTGGAAGATATATCTCCCTTGTTAACCATATCTTGTAAGACATATCTTCCTTGTTAACCATAACTTGGAAGACATATCTCCCTTGTTAACCATATCTTGTAAGACATATCTCCCTTGTTAACCATATCTTGTAAGACATATCTCCCTTGTTAACCATATTATGGAAGACATATCTTCCTTGTTAACCATATCTTGTAAGACATATCTCCCTTGTTAACCATATTATGGAAGACATATCTTCCTTGTTAACCATAACTTGGAAGACATATCTCCCTTGTTAACCATATCTTGGAAGATATTTCTCCCTTGTTAACCATAACTTGGAAGACATATCTCCCTTGTTAACCATATCTTGTAAGACATATCTCCCTTGTTAACCATATCTTGCAAGACATATCTCCCTTGTTAACCATATCTTGTAAGACATATCTCCCTTGTTAACCATATCTTGTAAGACATATCTCCCTTGTTAACCATATCTTGTAAGACATATCTCCTTGTTAACTATATTATCATATCTTCCTTGTTAACCATATCTTGTAAGACATATCTCCCTTGTTAACTATATTATGGAAGACATATCTTCCTTGTTAACCATAACTTGGAAGATATATCTCCCTTTGTTAACCATATCTTGGAAGATATTTCTCCCTTGCTAACCATAACTTGGAAGACATATCTCCCTTGTTAACCATATCTTGTAAGACATATCTCCCTTGCTAACCATAACTTGGAAGACATATCTCCCTTGTTAACCATATCTTGTAAGACATATCTTCCTTGTTAACCATATTATGGAAGACATATCTTCCTTGTTAACCATATCTTGGAAGACATATCTCCCTTGTTAACCATATCTTGTAAGACATATCTCCCTTGTTAACCATAACTTGGAAGACATATCTCCCTTGTTAACTATAACTTGGAAGACATATCTCCTTGTTAACCATATCTTGGAAGATATTTCTCCTTGCTAACCATAACTTGGAGGACATATCTCCCTTGTTAACCATATCTTGTAAGACATATCTCCCTTGTTAACCATAACTTGGAAGACATATCTCCCTTGTTAACCATAACTTGGAAGACATATCTCCCTTGTTAACCATATTATGGAAGACATATCTTCCTTGTTAACCATATCTTGGAAGACATATCTCCCTTGTTAACCATATCTTGTTAGACATATCTCCCTTGTTAACCATATCTTGTTAGACATATCTCCCTTGTTAACCATATCTTGTAAGACATATCTCCCTTGTTAACCATATCTTGTAAGACATATCTCCCTTGTTAACCATAACTTGGAAGACATATCTCCCTTGTTAACCATATCTTGTAAGACATATCTCCCTTGTTAACCATATTATGGAAGACATATCTCCCTTGTTAACCATATCTTGGAAGATATATCTCCCTTGTTAACCATATCTTGTAAGACATATCTCCCTTGTTAACCATATTATGGAAGACATATCTTCCTTGTTAACCATAACTTGGAAGACATATCTCCCTTGTTAACCATATCTTGGAAGATATTTCTCCCTTGCTAACCATAACTTGGGAGACATATCTCCCTTGTTAACCATATCTTGTAAGACATATCTCGCTAACCATAACTTGGGAGACATATCTCCCTTGTTAACCATATCTTGTAAGACATATCTCCCTTGTTAACCATATCTTGTAAGACATATCTCCCTTGTTAACCATATTATGGAAGACATATCTCCCTTGTTAACCATATCTTGGAAGACATATCTCCCTTGTTAACCATATCTTGGAAGATATATCTCCCTTGTTAACCATATCTTGTAAGACATATCTCCCTTGTTAACCATATTATGGAAGACATATCTTCCTTGTTAACCATAACTTGGAAGACATATCTCCCTTGTTAACCATATCTTGGAAGACATTTCTCCCTTGCTAACCATAACTTGGAAGACATATCTCCCTTGTTAACCATATCTTGCAAGACATATCTCCCTTGTTAACCATATCTTGTAAGACATATCTCCCTTGTTAACCATATTATGGAAGACATATCTTCCTTGTTAACCATAACTTTGAAGACATATCTCCCTTGTTAACCATATCTTGGAAGATATTTCTCCCTTGCTAACCATAACTTGGAAGACATATCTCACTTGTTAACCATATCTTGTAAGACATATCTCCCTTGCTAACCATAACTTGGAAGACATATCTCCCTTGTTAACCATATCTTGTAAGACATATCTCCCTTGTTAACCATATTATGGAAGACATATCTTCCTTGTTAACCATATCTTGGAAGACATATCTCCCTTGTTAACCATATCTTGTAAGACATATCTCCCTTGTTAACCATAACTTGGAAGACATATCTCCCTTGTTAACCATATCTTGGAAGATATTTCTCCCTTGCTAACCATAACTTGGAGGACATATCTCCCTTGTTAACCATAACTTGGAAGACATATCTCCCTTGTTAACCATATCTTGTAAGACATATCTCCCTTGCTAACCATAACTTGGAAGACATATCTCCCTTGTTAACCATATCTTGTAAGACATATCTCCCTTGTTAACCATATTATGGAAGACATATCTTCCTTGTTAACCTTATCTTGGAAGACATATCTCCCTTGTTAACCATATCTTGTAAGACATATCTCCTTTGTTAACCATATCTTGGAAGATATTTCTCCCTTGCTAACCATAACTTGGAGGACATATCTCCCTTGTTAACCATAACTTGGACATATCTCCCTTGTTAAGCATATCCTGTAAGACATATCTCCTTGTTAACCATAACTTGGAAGACATATCTCCCTTGTTAACCATATCCTGTAAGACATATCTCCCTTGTTAACCATAAATTGGAAGACATATCTCCCTTGTTAACCATATCTTGGAAGACATATCTCCCTTGTTAACCATATCTTGTAAGACATATCTCCCTTGTTAACCATAACTTGTAAGACATATCTCCCTTGTTAACCATATCTTGTAAGACATATCTCCCTTGTTAACCATAACTTGGAAGACATATCTCCCTTGTTAACCATATCTTGGAAGACATATCTCCCTTGTTAATCATATCTTGTAAGACATATCTCCCTTGTTAACACGTGCATGTACACGTGCAGAGATTACAAGTGATCCTAGAAACTGGACGAAAGGTTACAAACTCCACTGTCTGTCAGCACAATACAGAAACAGGACATCTTATCTCATTCAACAAAAACATAATTCTGAAATTCTAATAAAATAAACATTATACATAATAATTCTTCTTCCGTTCCTAAATAATACGCAATCTTTACTAAATTTAAACTTATTGTAATCTAATTTCCTCATACGCGTTGTATTTTTCTACGTTTTTAACTTTCTCTCCTTAAACCTTGTACATTCAAACTGTTTACTTCTTAATATGTTTGAAGGATGTTGTATGTCACCAAAACCAAAACCTCTAAAGTAAATATATAAATTGAAATTTGCTGATTGCGTAAGTATACAGTCCCCTAAGTTAGCAATCTATGGAAACACCTTTAACAACAATTACTGCTGTGAGTTCTCTTGGATAAGTCTCTCTGTACAATGGGATGGCATACTTATGACCATTATTCCTGGCAGAATTGCTCCAATTCTGAAAAGTTCATTGGAAATTGTTAATGGACTGCAATCTTAAAGTCTCATCATTGGATTCAAGTGAGGAATTTAACTGGGTCCACTTTAGGATATTCACTTTCTTCTTTTAAACCACCGTAGTGTGGTTTTGGCCTCGTGCTTGGGTCATTGTCCAGTTGGAATGCGAACTTTCCACCCAGTTTTATATCAGATTCAAGCAGTTTTTCCTCTAGGATTCGATTGTACTGATTTGTTTGGAAACCTCCTTGGTTTTCATGGTTGTTTGTTGTATCACTGTAAAAGTTGTGTCTTGAACTGATGTATCTACTCTGAAGTTAAGTTAAACCACTTTGATTGCACACACAGAGAGACCATTACAATAATTTGATTGCACACACACACACACACACAGAGACCATTACAATAATTTGATTACACACACAGAGAGAGACCATTACAATAATTTGATTGCACACACAGAGACCATTACAATAAGTTGATTGCACACACACAGAGACCATTACAATAATTTGATTGCACACACACAGAGACCATTACAATAAGTTGATTGCACACACACACACACACAAACCATTACAATAAGTTGATTGCACACACACAGAGAGAGACCATTACAATAATTTGATTGCACACACACAGAGAGAGACCATTACAATAATTTGATTGCACACACAGAGAGAGACCATTACAATAATTTGATTGCACACACACAGAGATTGCACACACACAGAGACCATTACAATAATTTGATTGCACACACACAGAGACCATTACAATAATTTGAAACCATTACAATGCAGACCATTACAATAATTTGATTGCACACACAGAGACCACAATAATTTGATTGCACACACACAGACCATTACAATAATTTGATTGCACACACAGAGAGACTATTATAATAATTTTGTGACCTTTTAGAATAATGTTTTGCACCTAAACTAACCTAGGGTTGCTGTAGCTAAGGGGTTGGAAACTTATACAATTGAGAATATTCTAATTTGTTTTGAAAAATCTAAATTACACGTGACATTAACATGTTTTTAGCTTTCTCAGTCTGGAGTAGATTTTGTGTGGATTCTAAATATGAACTCCCGTTTGAAAGTTTAATTATTATTTTGTGTTTGAACTTAAGCACAAAGCTACACAATGGGCTATCTGTGCTCTGCCCCCTAGCCAGTTTTTAGTGTTGTAAATCCACAGACATATTGTTGTGCCGCTAGGAGGGAATAAAAACATGTCCATTTAATTATGTCTGGTCAGTGATGTTACGTAATGCTGTTGTTATGTTCTTAGGTTTTTTGGATTTCGCGCAAAGCTACAAGAGTGCTATCTGCACTAGCCGTCCCTAATTTAACAGTGTAAGACGAGAGATAAGGCAGCTAGTAATCACCACCCACTGCCAACTCTTGGGGTGCTCCTTTACCAACCAATAATGGGATTGGCCGGAACAGTATAACGTCCCCACGGCTGAAAGGGCGAACATGTTTGATGGGACGAGGATTCGAACCGTCGAACTTCAGATTACGAGTCAAGCGCCCTAACCACGTGACCATGCCGGAGTTATTGTCGTGATTACAACTACAGACGTCGATAAAATTTGGAAACTTTGCAGGGGGGTGGTGAACACTTTTGCAAGGCACTATATGTCATATCTCTGTTGTAATTACAAATACTCTGTTTGTAGTATACCTCTATGTTACTGATAATGAAATTGTGAGTATTCCGGTACGTGTAATAAATACTTCCTGTTATCACGTTCGTGTTTAGCTTTATCACTACTTCACGTTATCCGATAAACGAGTCACGTAGGTGTAAACAAACCGTCTCAGCTTTCTTTTGCTCACTTAGTTATTATAATAGGAATAATTAATTCTGTGATTTTACGGGGCGATAACGGTCTGTTTAGTACAGTTACTGCTTATTTATTCACACTGTTCTGATCAGTACGTCACAATACGTTATGTCAGTGCTAAGGACACTGGTGTCGCTGTTAACCTATGAGTAGATTCGGCGTCTCGTGGAATTCGTGTCTTTTCACAATACCCAAACCCTCACAATAAAGAGACAACAGTTTCGGGCAATGTTATTTTTAATTTTCTCTATTAGACGATTATTTAATTTGGTAGAACTGGGGATTAGTCATTTTACTGGTTCTAATGGCCTATACCATAAGTCTCAAAAGCTGTTTAAAAAATATAATTTAAACTGTGTTGTGATCTGTGGTAATCTAGGAAAAACTGTAATTATTTCACTTATGGTGTTTACTAATTGAAAATAATTTATTATTTTCACAGAAGCTATGGACCAACGATCCTGTTATTGAAGTCTGTCCCTATACAAATGCTATCAAACCGTCACCTTATGCAAGATCGCGCATGCCCAGACGTTCATCTATTAACATGGGTAATGTCGTGAGTTTCAGTGGCGCTAGCGAACTAGAGGCTTCACCTGCACGCGCGGTGTGGCCTTCTGTGATGTCATCAGCATCCAATGCGACGAGTGTCATGGGAAGTGGTCTTGCCAAAGTACATAATATGTTTTCTCGAACTCAGGAAAAGAGTTGAATAACTTATGTAACGGGACATATGATGGTATATTTGAGTTTGTTTGTTTTTTTGTAATAGCCAACTAAAGTGTTTGAAATACCACTTCGGGAGTTAAAACCATAAGTTCTGTGCCAATATTACTGTAGCTTGTAAGCGAATCAAACCACTCCAGTTACGTGTCTATGCATATCTTGTACAACATAAAATAAAATTCAAATATAAACCTATTTACAATCCATATAAACTGTGCTAAAATGCACAGTTACTGAATACCAAAAAAAAAATATAGAAAGTGTAATGGCCGCTGTGTCGACTTTACTGAATGTTATTATGGTATTGAATAAGAACCTACTTTTTTTTTTTTATTAGACTTGTTGCATAATAAAAATTTTCCATTACGATTTACTAAATATTAATATATTTTGAAATATTTATAGCGAACGTATTTCCTTTAAACTAAAAAACAAAAAAGCATGTGGTACGTTAACTACAAAGTCAACTTGTTTGGGTGCTTTCCAATATGGCTGACGTCACATATATCCGAGCGCCTCCTAGTGCATAAATATAATATAAAATAATTTGTTTTAAATTATAAACAATTAAAAGCATGGAATTAAATCGTATTTTACTTGCTGGAATTAGTCTCTAAAACTTACTAGAAAATGTACATTTGATATAATATAAAGTTAAGTTTTATTATACTTTATAAGAAACCATCTATAATACAAATCTTTGAAACACAGTTGAAAGTACTTAAATCGCATGTTACAATACTTTAAATATCTAATTTGTTACATCAATCTCAATTTACCAATATGAAATTAGTAATATATAGTAATTGGATTTATTCTAGTTTAATATTTGATCAATTTGTCATAACTTTATTAACCGTTCTATGAAGACGTTTTTGTTTTCTTGGCCCTAGTAACAAATAATTACAGATCTAGGCATCAAACCAAAAAAAATATAGGCTTAGCTGATTTCATGGTGGTAAAGAGAAAGCTTGATTTATTATATATATAGGACTGTGAAAGTAGAAGTCGACTTGGAGAATTCGTTGTTAATTATATTGTAAATAAAATGTTGTTTGTTGTCAACAAGAATCCTATATAATAGACTGTCTATTGTTTGCCCACTGCGAATATCGAAGCCTGAATTTTAGCCTTATAGGTCATCAGGCTTATCTTTTAGTCACTGGTGGACGGGGAAAGAAATTCGCGACTAAGTAAACCTTTTCTTTAGAGTAAACAGTCCACACAGACACTAGAGCTGTTTGATGTTGGTAGGTATTTTGGTTTAAGTAAACCAGAGATTTTCAGGGTTGAAAAGATCCCTCTTCGCTTTTTAGGAATTGCTACGTAAAAATACAAATCCAGGGTTACATTCAAGCCTAAGCCTGGCATGGTCAAGTGGTTAAGGCGGTGGACTCGTAATTCGAGGGTCGCAGGTTCGAATCCCCATCACACCAAACATGCTCGCCCTTTCAGCCGTGGGGGTTTTATAATGTGTCGTTCAATCCCACTATTCGTTGGTAAAAGAGTAGCCCAAGAGTTAGCGGTGGACAGTGATGACTAGCTACCTTTCCCTCTAGTGTTACACTACTAAATTAGGGACGGCTAGTGCAGATAGCTCTCGTGTAGCTTTGCGCAAAATTAAACAAAAGCCTAAACAACTTTCAATTTCAGAGACGTAAAATGTATTGGTCTTCATTGTTTGGGCCGTTTAAGGCAGAGATTCCCAAACTCTTTATTTTGAATCATCATAAGACCTTAGGGACTTTGACTGAGGACCTATAACTAATAACAACTCTGACATATCTTCTTTCATTGGAATATTTCAAGCAAAGATAAACACTGTGAAGTCATATTCATAAAATAATGTTATTAGTGAAAACATTGTCTTGTCCGGTATTAAATAAGTTTTAACCATCGAACTAGCAGATATACTTTTAACACTTCTGACAAATTGGGTACAATCGACCCAGTACGTAATCAACCAAAACAATCAAAGTAAAATGAGTAGAATTAAAAATAAATTCAAGTTATTTTTAGTTTTATTTTTTGATCATTCTGTTTATTTCTTTGAAATGTAATTGGACCCAATCGATATATTTAGGATTAAAGAGAACTTCTACTTATTTCCATTTCTCTTAACCCTTCTCGCGAACCTTAGTTTAGGAAGCTTTGGTTTACGAACGTTAGGAATATCACGTCACTAGAAAAGTCATTGTTCCTATTATTTTGGACTTATCTTTAAATGAAAGTTTGGGATGTAAATAGGATTTTTGCTATATCGGATTTTATGAAATTCGGGACTGAAATCCATTGTCTCGTCTAGCAAGAAATCCATCTAATCAGCAAACCAGCCAAACCTTTAAGTAAAGGGAACAGGCTGAACAGAAAATTAGTATTACCATTCTTGCTTCAGAATTCTTAATCAAAGTAAAAAAAAAATCCAAATTTAAAATTTGATAAGCCACTATAGCTAGAAACAACTCGCTCGTTCTAAGCCTCTTTTGATCATTAAAACAAAATTTGGTTTAAAATGTGTTTGTGTGCGTGTATGTGGGGGAAGGGTAATGGATCGCTTTTGTAGACTGGGGTACTGTGTGAAAGGGAGAAAAGTAAAATAAGATCAGCGCTGTAATGAAGATTAGTCAATCTATCACAACTCCATAGAATTGCACTGTAAACCTTTAGCCTTTCCTTCTGTCAGTTTTAGTAAGAAATCATAGAAGTTTATACCGATCCATTTTGCTCAAGGGGAAATTTTGTAAAGTTTGAATTACAAGTTTGTATTATTGTTTATCTGTATATACTTGTTGCCTATTAAAGAATCATGTTAACTTCAGCTGTAATGTAAAAAAAACACCTTAAATGTATCGTTTACACATATTAAACTGTATGCAACAATGAAGCATAAACATATCGATATAATAATATAAAACCACACTTACTAAACAAGTACTTCTTTTACCTATTTCTTTGTTGTGCACAACTAGGCAATGGGTTATCTGCACTATCTCCACTACAGGGAATCGAACCCCTGATTTTAGCATTGTAAACTTGCCGCTGACCCACTTCGGAACAAAGTAAAACATTTCAGACCGAGCTAACATGTTAGCTAACCCTTATTTTAGGGTTAACGAGAGAGAGTCAATTTGAAAAAAAAAAAATACCTGCGTAACATTGTGTGTCTCAGCGTCTTTAATGAGTGTATTTTTCGTTTGTCTGTTCAACTACAGTTAATTATGTTACAACTCACGTAAAAGTTGAGTTGAAAAATACTGTGTATCACACATTTCGTTGTAGAATATATTGTTGGTTTTGTATATACACACACACACACAGAGATATTATATGTGTTTGTCATGTATGTATATTTGTTTATAACCAAATGTTTGATAGTTTTATCAACTCTTAAAATTTATAAAGAAAGTTTTACTTTCATTTTATGATTTATTTCATTTCAAACAATAGATGTAAACCTTACTGTTGAAATGAGTTCTACATCTGATGATACCTCTGCTATCTAACGACTTCCATTTTCTAATTTTTAATTAGTGAAGTTAATCTTATTTGATGCCTGCCAATGTTTTCCACCGTGTTTCAAATTACACAGAAACATGAATATATAGTATGTGAGTGACCCAATGACATAAACGTGTTGTGCGATTAGCAATTAAAGTAATTTGTATGGTTTCACTTTGTAAATAAATTATTGAAAGTAACATTTACTGGACGTTGTTTGTTGTTTTTGTGGATTTCGTTCATCCTAGAAAAAGCTAATTTTAATTTATCTGGTTTTCAGTGATGACGAGAAAATCCACATGTAGAGAAACATATATATGTAAAAATGGTTGGTATGGGTAGAGAAAACTCTATTGAGAGGAGCGAACAACGTTTCGACTTTCTTCGGTCATCGTCAGGTTCACAAAGAAAGAAAGACCGATAGCTGACCGCATATTTGAAGGGGATTGTGTAACTGAGTGTAGGAATGTAGAGGGCGTGCTTTGTAAACCTGACGATGACCAAGAAAGTCGAAACGTTGTTCGCTCCTCTACATAGTGTTTTCTCTATCCATACCAGCCGTTTTTACATATATATTTTTATTTGGTTTTAATTTAGAAATTCCCAATGCATACAAAATGTAAGTCTCTTTATGTTAATAGTCCAAGTTAACGTCAATCCTATTATATATACATATATATAACAGAAGATATGCGCAGTGAGACTGTGAAAGAGAAAAACTGTACGGATATACACTTACTTAGAAGTCTTTGTACATATATGGATCTCAAACATGACATGTATTATAATACATTTATTCATTTATACCGGGCTTTACTGCACCATTTTTGGAACTAATTAATTAATCAATTATTTTCTGATGATTGGTATTTAATATGGTAAGAGTAATTATTATAATCGTTTGTTTAATTCTTAATGTAACTCTCACAGACAGACAACTGGTCAATCATATGTAAGATCTTCATTGGTTCTAAGAATGAAACGTCACAACCCGACAATATATGTAACTTATATTCGTGTATATTAATTTAATGCGAACACACACTTAAAACTGTAGGCTGAAAAGCGTTGCACGGCGAATAACAACAAGCACATGCATATGTACTTATTTGGGGAATCTTCGAAAGTTATCAAAATATAATTTTTGGAGGTTTTACTATAATCGTGGATTTTATGTGATAAAAACATTCTCGGTTATAATGTGCTTTACTGAAGACAAACTGAGTGTGACCTCGATTATGTATAGGCCTTTTTCTCGGTGTTTTTAAACAGGTCTGGTCTTCAACACTTTGAAATACGTCTATTAATCTTTGAGGTAAAACATGACATTCTGCTTTGGCTCAAACGTCAGTTGATGTTTTGCACGCGCAACAAAACAAAGCAGCTTCGCATTAATCACATGTATCATTTTAGCCATTTCTTGTAAAACTGAACTTACATTATAAAATACGATTTTGAAGCATGTAAGTGCAGGCTGTAAGTGTAACAAGGAAAGACACACGATAGGTCATATTAACACACAGAGGGGAAAGGTACGAATCACAGGATTTACGTTTGTAGTCTCTTGCCGAAAAAAAAAGTTCTGCACTCTGTGGTTATCAGTGCGCTATAAGAAACTGCATAACAAACTGTTTACGTTGTGTCTACCATAGGAAACGAAACACATTTTACCATTATAATCCTAGAAGCTCAAAAATTGAGTTACAAATTATGTGCCAACTTCCATAGAAATTTAAACAGCACAACACGGGATGTCAAGTGAAAGAACATCAAGGAAGAAAGCAAGTTGATTAACTCACGAAGTCAGCAAAAACAATTTGTCAAAGAAGTAAGTATACACACTTTTATCTTCATTGATTTTAATAAAGAATATTCTATCAAATTAAATTAAAGATAATTCTGTTACACACTGTGTCGAGTCTGATTATTTCTTCACTGAAACTAAGTCAGTTTAGCTAAATTTACTAATACTTCGTGACATATCCTGCCGAATCTCCTGTTATTAATGTGGACGTACTTTATATTCTTTATGGAACGCAGAGAGAAGGAACAGCGTGAAATAGATTACTTTCAAAGGTAGTCTCATGAAAGCGGGAAACATACATTGAAACCTATCCATGGGTGCTTCATTAACCCACAACACCTTCCTGTCCGCTTGTTTCTAAACGTATCAGTTTGAGTTTGGTGTTTTTAATCACCAAGATAGATGCTTTTGGGAGACGTTATACTCAATGTTTTGACTTTATGTGGAACGTTTCGTTTGTAATTAACGTTTAGATGTGCGCACGGTTCAACATGTGTTATTAGTGGGTGCCGATGATGTGTAACGTTGATTATGGTTTGGAGTCAGTAACATATCCGTCCAAACATCTGTGTCATATCATAAGACTGTCAAGTAACATAGTGTGCTGGTAATATTGTTTAATTATAAATATTCACACCTGTCTGTAATAATTAGTATGTTATACACGTGAACTGTCTGTAATAATTAGTATGTTATACACGTGAACTGTCTGTAATAATTAGTATGATATACACGTGAACTGTCTGTAATAATTAGTATGTTATACACGTGAACTGTCTGTAATAATTAGTATGATATACACGTGAACTGTCTGTAATAATTAGTATGATATACACGTGAACTGTCTGTAATAATTAGTATGATATACACGTGAACTGTCTGTAATAATTAGTATGATATACACGTGAACTGTCTGTAATAATTAGTATGATATACACGTGAACTGTCTGTAATAATTAGTATGTTATACACGTGAACTGTCTGTAATAATTAGTATGATATACACGTGAACTGTCTGTAATAATTAGTATGATATACACGTGAACTGTCTGTAATAATTAGTATGATATACACGTGAACTGTCTGTAATAATTAGTATGATATACAGGTGAACTGTCTGTAATAATTAGTATGATATACACGTGAACTGTCTGTAATAATTAGTATGATATACACGTGAACTGTCTGTAATAATTAGTATGATATACACGTGAACTGTCTGTAATAATTAGTATGATATACACGTGAACTGTCTGTAATAATTAGTATGATATACAGGTGAACTGTCTGTAATAATTAGTATGTTATACACGTGAACTGTCTGTAATAATTAGTATGATATACACGTGAACTGTCTGTAATAATTAGTATGATATACACGTGAACTGTCTGTAATAATTAGTATGATATACACGTGAACTGTCTGTAATAATTAGTATGATATACACGTGAACTGTCTGTAATAATTAGTATGATATACACGTGAACTGTCTGTAATAATTAGTATGATATACACGTGAACTGTCTGTAATAATTAGTAATATGATATACACGTGAACTGTCTGTAATAATTAGTATGATATACACGTGAACTGTCTGTAATAATTAGTATGATATACACGTGAACTGTCTGTAATAATTAGTATGATATACACGTGAACTGTCTGTAATAATTAGTATGATATACACGTGAACTGTCTGTAATAATTAGTATGATATACACGTGAACTGTCTGTAATAATTAGTATGATATACACGTGAACTGTCTGTAATAATTAGTATGATATACACGTGAACTGTCTGTAGTATAATTGAACTGTCTGTATGATATACACGTGAACTGTCTGTAATAATTAGTATTATATACACGTGAACTGTCTGTAATAATTAGTATTATATACACGTGAACTGTCTGTAATAATTAGTATTATATACACGTGAACTGTCTGTAATAATTAGTATTATATACACGTGAACTGTCTGTAATAATTAGTATGATATACACGTGAACTGTCTGTAATAATTAGTATGATATACACGTGAACTGTCTGTAATAATTAGTATGATATACACGTGAACTGTCTGTAATAATTGAAGTATATATATACACGTGAACTGTCTGTAATAATTAGTATGATATACACGTGAACTGTCTGTAATAATTAGTATGATATACACGTGAACTGTCTGTAATAATAATTAGTATTATATACACGTGAACTGTCTGTAATAATTAGTATAGTATATACACGTGAACTGTCTGTAATAATTAGTATGATATACACGTCAACTGTCTGTAATAATTAGTATGATATACACGTGAACTGTCTGTAATAATTAGTATATTATATACGTGAACTGTCTGTAATAATTAGTATTATATACACGTGAACTGTCTGTAATAATTAGTATGATATACACGTGAACTGTCTGTAATAATTAGTATATATACTGTCACGTGAACTGTCTGTAATAATAGTATTATATACACGTGAACTGTCTGTAATAATTAGTATTATATACACGTGAACTGTCTGTAATAATTAGTATGATATACACGTGAACTGTCTGTAATAATTAGTATGATATACACGTGAACTGTCTGTAGTATATATTACTGTACGTGAACTGTCTGTAATAATTAGTATGATATACACGTGAACTGTCTGTAATAATTAGTATATATACACGTGAACTGTCTGTAATAATTAGTATTATATACACGTGAACTGTCTGTAATAATTAGTATTATATACACGTGAACTGTCTGTAATAATTAGTATTATATACACGTGAACTGTCTGTAATAATTAGTATGATATACACGTGAACTGTCTGTAATAATTAGTATTATATACACGTGAACTGTCTGTAATAATTAGTATTATATACACGTGAACTGTCTGTAATAATTAGTATGATATACACGTGAACTGTCTGTAATAATTAGTATGATATACACGTGAACTGTCTGTAATAATTAGTATGATATACACGTGAACTGTCTGTAATAATTAGTATGATATACACGTGAACTGTCTGTAATAATTAGTATGATATACACGTGAACTGTCTGTAATAATTAGTATGATATACACGTGAACTGTCTGTAATAATTAGTATAATATACACGTGAACTGTCTGTAATAATTAGTATTATATACACGTGAACTGTCTGTAATAATTAGTATTATATACACGTGAACTGTCTGTAATAATTAGTATGATATACACGTGAACTGTCTGTAATAATTAGTATTATATACACGTGAACTGTCTGTAATAATTAGTATGATATACACGTGAACTGTCTGTAATAATTAGTATGATATACACGTGAACTGTCTGTAATAATTAGTATGATATACACGTGAACTGTCTGTAATAATTAGTATGATATACACGTGAACTGTCTGTAATAATTAGTATGATATACACGTGAACTGTCTGTAATAATTAGTATGATATACACGTGAACTGTCTGTAATAATTGGTATATTATATACGTGAACTGTCTGTAATAATTAGTATGATATACACGTGAACTGTCTGTAATAATTAGTATGATATACACGTGAACTGTCTGTAATAATTAGTATGATATACACGTGAACTGTCTGTAATAATTAGTATGATATACACGTGAACTGTCTGTAATAATTAGTATGATATACACGTGAACTGTCTGTAATAATTAGTATGATATACACGTGAACTGTCTGTAATAATTAGTATGATATACACGTGAACTGTCTGTAATAATTAGTATTATATACACGTGAACTGTCTGTAATATATACACGTGAACTGTCTGTAATAATAGTATGTATATACACGTGAACTGTCTGTAATAATTAGTATGATATACACGTGAACTGTCTGTAATAATTAGTATGATATACACGTGAACTGTCTGTAATAATTAGTATGATATACACGTGAACTGTCTGTAATAATTAGTATGATATACACGTGAACTGTCTATATAATGAACTGTCTGTATAATTAGTATGATATACACGTGAACTGTCTGTAATAATTAGTATGATATACACGTGAACTGTCTGTAATAATTAGTATGATATACACGTGAACTGTCTGTAATAATTAGTATGATATACACGTGAACTGTCTGTAATAATTAGTATGATATACACGTGAACTGTCTGTAATAATTAGTATTATATACACGTGAACTGTCTGTAATAATTAGTATTATATACACGTGAACTGTCTGTAATAATTAGTATGATATACACGTGAACTGTCTGTAATAATTAGTATGATATACACGTGAACTGTCTGTAATAATTAGTATTATATACACGTGAACTGTCTGTAATAATTAGTATGATATACACGTGAACTGTCTGTAATAATTAGTATGATATACACGTGAACTGTCTGTAATAATTAGTATGATATACACGTGAACTGTCTGTAATAATTAGTATGATATACACGTGAACTGTCTGTAATAATTAGTATGATATACACGTGAACTGTCTGTAATAATTAGTATGATATACACGTGAACTGTCTGTAATAATTAGTATGATATACACGTGAACTGTCTGTAATAATTAGTATGATATACACGTGAACTGTCTGTAATAATTAGTATTATATACACGTGAACTGTCTGTAATAATTAGTATGATATACACGTGAACTGTCTGTAATAATTAGTATGATATACACGTGAACTGTCTGTAATAATTAGTATGATATACACGTGAACTGTCTGTAATAATTAGTATGATATACACGTGAACTGTCTGTAATAATTAGTATGATATACACGTGAACTGTCTGTAATAATTAGTATTATATACACGTGAACTGTCTGTAATAATTAGTATGATATACACGTGAACTGTCTGTAATAATTAGTATGATATACACGTGAACTGTCTGTAATAATTAGTATTATATACACGTGAACTGTCTGTAATAATTAGTATGATATACACGTGAACTCTCTGTAATAATTAGTATATTATACACGTGAACTGTGTGTAATAATTAGTATGATATACACGTGAACTGTCTGTCTGTATATACACGTAACTGTCTGTAGTATGATATACACGTGAACTGTCTGTAATAATTAGTATGATATACAGGTGAACTGTCTGTAATAATTAGTATGATATACACGTGAACTGTCTGTAATAATTAGTATGATATACACGTGAACTGTCTGTAATAATTAGTATGATATACACGTGAACTGTCTGTAATAATTAGTATGATATACACGTGAACTGTCTGTAATAATTAGTATGATATACACGTGAACTGTCTGTAATAATTAGTATGATATACACGTGAACTGTCTGTAATAATTAGTATGATATACACGTGAACTGTCTGTAATAATTAGTATGATATACACGTGAACTGTCTGTAATAATTAGTATAATTATATACACGTGAACTGTCTGTAATAATTAGTATGATATACACGTGAACTGTCTGTAATAATTAGTATGATATACACGTGAACTGTCTGTAATAATTAGTATGATATACACGTGAACTGTCTGTAATAATTAGTATTATATACACGTGAACTGTCTGTAATAATTAGTATGATATACACGTGAACTGTCTGTAATAATTAGTATGATATACACGTGAACTGTCTGTAATAATTAGTATGATATACACGTGAACTGTCTGTAATAATTAGTATGATATACACGTGAACTGTCTGTAATAATTAGTATGATATACACGTGAACTGTCTGTAATAATTAGTATTATATACACGTGAACTGTCTGTAATAATTAGTATTATATACACGTGAACTGTCTGTAATAATTAGTATTATATACACGTGAACTGTCTGTAATAATTAGTATGATATACACGTGAACTGTCTGTAATAATTAGTATGATATACACGTGAACTGTCTGTAATAATTAGTATTATATACACGTGAACTGTCTGTAATAATTAGTATTATATACACGTGAACTGTCTGTAATAATTACGTGAACTGTCTGTAATATTAGTATGATATACACGTGAACTGTCTGTAATAATTAGTATGATATACACGTGAACTGTCTGTAATAATTAGTATGATATACACGTGAACTGTCTGTAATAATTAGTATGATATACACGTGAACTGTCTGTAATAATTAGTATGATATACACGTGAACTGTCTGTAATAATTAGTATGATATACACGTGAACTGTCTGTAATAATTAGTATTATATACACGTGAACTGTCTGTAATAATTAGTATGATATACACGTGAACTGTCTGTAATAATTAGTATGATATACACGTGAACTGTCTGTAATAATTAGTATGATATACACTGTAATAATTAGTTATTATATACACGTGAACTGTCTGTAATAATTAGTATTATATACACGTGAACTGTCTGTAATAATTAGTATGATATACACGTGAACTGTCTGTAATAATTAGTATGATATACACGTGAACTGTCTGTAATAATTAGTATATATACACGTGAACTGTCTGTAATAATTAGTATGATATACACGTGAACTGTCTGTAATAATTAGTATGATATACACGTGAACTGTCTGTAATAATTAGTATGATATACACGTGAACTGTCTGTAATAATTAGTATGATATACACGTGAACTGTCTGTAATAATTAGTATGATATACACGTGAACTGTCTGTAATAATTAGTATTATATACACGTGAACTGTCTGTAATAATTAGTATGATATACACGTGAACTGTCTGTAATAATTAGTATGATATACACGTGAACTGTCTGTACTGTCTGTAATAATTAGTATGATATACACGTGAACTGTCTGTAATAATTAGTATGATATACACGTGAACTGTCTGTAATAATTAGTATGATATACACGTGAACTGTCTGTAATAATTAGTATGATATACACGTGAACTGTCTGTAATAATTAGTATGATATACACGTGAACTGTCTGTAATAATTAGTATGATATACACGTGAACTGTCTGTAATAATTAGTATGATATACACGTGAACTGTCTGTAATAATTAGTATGATATACACGTGAACTGTCTGTAATAATTAGTATGATATACACGTGAACTGTCTGTAATAATTAGTATGATATACACGTGAACTGTCTGTAATAATTAGTATTATATACACGTGAACTGTCTGTAATAATTAGTATGATATACACGTGAACTGTCTGTAATAATTAGTATGATATACACGTGAACTGTCTGTAATAATTAGTATGATATATACACGTGAACTGTCTGTAATAATTAGTATTATATACACGTGAACTGTCTGTAATAATTAGTATGATATACACGTGAACTGTCTGTAATAATTAGTATGATATACACGTGAACTGTCTGTAATAATTAGTATGATATACACGTGAACTGTCTGTAATAATTAGTATGATATACACGTGAACTGTCTGTAATAATTAGTATGATATACACGTGAACTGTCTGTAATAATTAGTATGATATACACGTGAACTGTCTGTAATAATTAGTATGATATACACGTGAACTGTCTGTAATAATTAGTATGATATACACGTGAACTGTCTGTAATAATTAGTATGATATACACGTGAACTGTCTGTAATAATTAGTATGATATACACGTGAACTGTCTGTAATAATTAGTATGATATACACGTGAACTGTCTGTAATAATTAGTATGATATACACGTGAACTGTCTGTAATAATTAGTATGATATACACGTGAACTGTCTGTAATAATTAGTATGATATACACGTGAACTGTCTGTAATAATTAGTATGATATACACGTGAACTGTCTGTAATAATTAGTATGATATACACGTGAACTGTCTGTAATAATTAGTATGATATACACGTGAACTGTCTGTAATAATTAGTATGATATACACGTGAACTGTCTGTAATAATTAGTATGATATACACGTGAACTGTCTGTAATAATTAGTATGATATACACGTGAACTGTCTGTAATAATTAGTATGATATACACGTGAACTGTCTGTAATAATTAGTATTATATACACGTGAACTGTCTGTAATACGTGAATCTAGTATGATATACACGTGAACTGTCTGTAATAATTAGTATGATATACACGTGAACTGTCTGTAATAATTAGTATGATATACACGTGAACTGTCTGTAATAATTAGTATGATATACACGTGAACTGTCTGTAATAATTAGTATTATATACACGTGAACTGTCTGTAATAATTAGTATTATATACACGTGAACTGTCTGTAATAATTAGTATGATATACACGTGAACTGTCTGTAATAATTAGTATGATATACACGTGAACTGTCTGTAATAATAGTATGATATACGTGAATGTAATATAGTACGTGAACTGTCTGTAATAATTAGTATGATATACACGTGAACTGTCTGTAATAATTAGTATTATATACACGTGAACTGTCTGTAATAATTAGTATTATATACACGTGAACTGTCTGTAATAATTAGTATTATATACACGTGAACTGTCTGTAATAATTAGTATGATATACACGTGAACTGTCTGTAATAATTAGTATGATATACACGTGAACTGTCTGTAATAATTAGTATGATATACACGTGAACTGTCTGTAATAATTAGTATGATATACACGTGAACTGTCTGTAATAATTAGTATGATATACACGTGAACTGTCTGTAATAATTAGTATGATATACACGTGAACTGTCTGTAATAATTAGTATGATATACACGTGAACTGTCTGTAATAATTAGTATGATATACACGTGAACTGTCTGTAATAATTAGTATGATATACACGTGAACTGTCTGTAATAATTAGTATTATATACACGTGAACTGTCTGTAATAATTAGTATTATATACACGTGAACTGTCTGTAATAATTAGTATGATATACACGTGAACTGTCTGTAATAATTAGTATGATATACACGTGAACTGTCTGTAATAATTAGTATGATATACACGTGAACTGTCTGTAATAATTAGTATGATATACACGTGAACTGTCTGTAATAATTAGTATGATATACACGTGAACTGTCTGTAATAATTAGTATGATATACACGTGAACTGTCTGTAATAATTAGTATGATATACACGTGAACTGTCTGTAATAATTAGTATTATATACACGTGAACTGTCTGTAATAATTAGTATTATATACACGTGAACTGTCTGTAATAATTAGTATGATATACACGTGAACTGTCTGTAATAATTAGTATGATATACACGTGAACTGTCTGTAATAATTAGTATGATATACACGTGAACTGTCTGTAATAATTAGTATGATATACACGTGAACTGTCTGTAATAATTAGTATGATATACACGTGAACTGTCTGTAATAATTAGTATGATATACACGTGAACTGTCTGTAATAATTAGTATGATATACACGTGAACTGTCTGTAATAATTAGTATGATATACACGTGAACTGTCTGTAATAATTAGTATGATATACACGTGAACTGTCTGTAATAATTAGTATGATATACACGTGAACTGTCTGTAATAATTAGTATGATATACACGTGAACTGTCTGTAATAATTAGTATTATATACACGTGAACTGTCTGTAATAATTAGTATGATATACACGTGAACTGTCTGTAATAATTAGTATGATATACACGTGAACTGTCTGTAATAATTAGTATGATATACACGTGAACTGTCTGTAATAATTAGTATGATATACACGTGAACTGTCTGTAATAATTAGTATGATATACACGTGAACTGTCTGTAATAATTAGTATGATATACACGTGAACTGTCTGTAATAATTAGTATGATATACACGTGAACTGTCTGTAATAATTAGTATGATATACACGTGAACTGTCTGTAATAATTAGTATGATATACACGTGAACTGTCTGTAATAATTAGTATGATATACACGTGAACTGTCTGTAATAATTAGTATGATATACACGTGAACTGTCTGTAATAATTAGTATGATATACACGTGAACTGTCTGTAATAATTAGTATGATATACACGTGAACTGTCTGTAATAATTAGTATGATATACACGTGAACTGTCTGTAATAATTAGTATGATATACACGTGAACTGTCTGTAATAATTAGTAGTTATATACACGTGAACTGTCTGTACACGTGAACTGTCTGTAATTAGTATTATATACACGTGAACTGTCTGTAATAATTAGTATGATATACACGTGAACTGTCTGTAATAATTAGTATGATATACACGTGAACTGTCTGTAATAATTAGTATGATATACACGTGAACTGTCTGTAATAATTAGTATGATATACACGTGAACTGTCTGTAATAATTAGTATATATACACGTGAACTGTCTGTAATAATTAGTATGATATACACGTGAACTGTCTGTAATAATTAGTATGATATACACGTGAACTGTCTGTAATAATTAGTATTATATACACGTGAACTGTCTGTAATAATTAGTATGATATACACGTGAACTGTCTGTAATAATTAGTATGATATACACGTGAACTGTCTGTAATAATTAGTATGATATACACGTGAACTGTCTGTAATAATTAGTATGATATACACGTGAACTGTCTGTAATAATTAGTATGATATACACGTGAACTGTCTGTAATAATTAGTATGATATACACGTGAACTGTCTGTAATAATTAGTATGATATACACGTGAACTGTCTGTAATAATTAGTATGATATACACGTGAACTGTCTGTAATAATTAGTATGATATACACGTGAACTGTCTGTAATAATTAGTATGATATACACGTGAACTGTCTGTAATAATTAGTATGATATACACGTGAACTGTCTGTAATAATTAGTATGATATACACGTGAACTGTCTGTAATAATTAGTATGATATACACGTGAACTGTCTGTAATAATTAGTATGATATACACGTGAACTGTCTGTAATAATTAGTATGATATACACGTGAACTGTCTGTAATAATTAGTATGATATACACGTGAACTGTCTGTAATAATTAGTATATATACACGTGAACTGTCTGTAATAATTAGTATGATATACACGTGAACTGTCTGTAATAATTAGTATGATATACACGTGAACTGTCTGTAATAATTAGTATGATATACACGTGAACTGTCTGTAATAATTAGTATGATATACACGTGAACTGTCTGTAATAATTAGTATGATATACACGTGAACTGTCTGTAATAATTAGTATGATATACACGTGAACTGTCTGTAATAATTAGTATGATATACACGTGAACTGTCTGTAATAATTAGTATTATATACACGTGAACTGTCTGTAATAATTAGTATTATATACACGTGAACTGTCTGTAATAATTAGTATTATATACACGTGAACTGTCTGTAATAATTAGTATGATATACACGTGAACTGTCTGTAATAATTAGTATGATATACACGTGAACTGTCTGTAATAATTAGTATATATACACGTGAACTGTCTGTAATAATTGTATTATATACACGTGAACTGTCTGTAATAATTAGTATGATATACACGTGAACTGTCTGTAATAATTAGTATGATATACACGTGAACTGTCTGTAATAATTAGTATGATATACACGTGAACTGTCTGTAATAATTAGTATGATATACACGTGAACTGTCTGTAATAATTAGTATGATATACACGTGAACTGTCTGTAATAATTAGTATGATATACACGTGAACTGTCTGTAATAATTAGTATGATATACACGTGAACTGTCTGTAATAATTAGTATGATATACACGTGAACTGTCTGTAATAATTAGTATGATATACACGTGAACTGTCTGTAATAATTAGTATGATATACACGTGAACTGTCTGTAATAATTAGTATGATATACACGTGAACTGTCTGTAATAATTAGTATGATATACACGTGAACTGTCTGTAATAATTAGTATGATATACACGTGAACTGTCTGTAATAATTAGTATGATATACACGTGAACTGTCTGTAATAATTAGTATGATATACACGTGAACTGTCTGTAATAATTAGTATGATATACACGTGAACTGTCTGTAATAATTAGTATGATATACACGTGAACTGTCTGTAATAATTAGTATGATATACACGTGAACTGTCTGTAATAATTAGTATGATATACACGTGAACTGTCTGTAATAATTAGTATGATATACACGTGAACTGTCTGTAATAATTAGTATGATATACACGTGAACTGTCTGTAATAATTAGTATGATATACACGTGAACTGTCTGTAATAATTAGTATTATATACACGTGAACTGTCTGTAATAATTAGTATTATATACACGTGAACTGTCTGTAATAATTAGTATGATATACACGTGAACTGTCTGTAATAATTAGTATTATATACACGTGAACTGTCTGTAATAATTAGTATGATATACACGTGAACTGTCTGTAATAATTATGATATACACGTGAACTGTCTGTAATAATTAGTATGATATACACGTGAACTGTCTGTAATAATTAGTATGATATACACGTGAACTGTCTGTAATAATTAGTATGATATACACGTGAACTGTCTGTAATAATTAGTATGATATACACGTGAACTGTCTGTAATAATTAGTATGATATACACGTGAACTGTCTGTAATAATTAGTATTATATACACGTGAACTGTCTGTAATAATTAGTATTATATACACGTGAACTGTCTGTAATAATTAGTATGATATACACGTGAACTGTCTGTAATAATTAGTATGATATACACGTGAACTGTCTGTAATAATTAGTATGATATACACGTGAACTGTCTGTAATAATTAGTATGATATACACGTGAACTGTCTGTAATAATTAGTATGATATACACGTGAACTGTCTGTAATAATTAGTATGATATATGATATACACGTGAACTGTCTGTAATAATTAGTATGATATACACGTGAACTGTCTGTAATAATTAGTATGATATACACGTGAACTGTCTGTAATAATTAGTATGATATACACGTGAACTGTCTGTAATAATTAGTATGATATACACGTGAACTGTCTGTAATAATTAGTATGATATACACGTGAACTGTCTGTAATAATTAGTATGATATACACGTGAACTGTCTGTAATAATTAGTATGATATACACGTGAACTGTCTGTAATAATTAGTATGATATACACGTGAACTGTCTGTAATAATTAGTATGATATACACGTGAACTGTCTGTAATAATTAGTATGATATACACGTGAACTGTCTGTAATAATTAGTATGATATACACGTGAACTGTCTGTAATAATTAGTATGATATACACGTGAACTGTCTGTAATAATTAGTATGATATACACGTGAACTGTCTGTAATAATTAGTATGATATACACGTGAACTGTCTGTAATAATTAGTATGATATACACGTGAACTGTCTGTAATAATTAGTATGATATACACGTGAACTGTCTGTAATAATTAGTATGATATACACGTGAACTGTCTGTAATAATTAGTATGATATACACGTGAACTGTCTGTAATAATTAGTATGATATACACGTGAACTGTCTGTAATAATTAGTATGATATACACGTGAACTGTCTGTAATAATTAGTATGATATACACGTGAACTGTCTGTAATAATTAGTATGATATACACGTGAACTGTCTGTAATAATTAGTATGATATACACGTGAACTGTCTGTAATAATTAGTATGATATACACGTGAACTGTCTGTAATAATTAGTATGATATACACGTGAACTGTCTGTAATAATTAGTATGATATACACGTGAACTGTCTGTAATAATTAGTATGATATACACGTGAACTGTCTGTAATAATTAGTATGATATACACGTGAACTGTCTGTAATAATTAGTATGATATACACGTGAACTGTCTGTAATAATTAGTATGATATACACGTGAACTGTCTGTAATAATTAGTATGATATACACGTGAACTGTCTGTAATAATTAGTATGATATACACGTGAACTGTCTGTAATAATTAGTATGATATACACGTGAACTGTCTGTAATAATTAGTATTATATACACGTGAACTGTCTGTAATAATTAGTATGATATACACGTGAACTGTCTGTAATAATTAGTATATACACGTGAACTGTCTGTAATAATTAGTATTATATACACGTGAACTGTCTGTAATAATACACGTGAACTGTCTGTAATATTGTATATACACGTGAACTGTCTGTAATAATTAGTATGATATACACGTGAACTGTCTGTAATAATTAGTATGATATACACGTGAACTGTCTGTAATAATTAGTATGATATACACGTGAACTGTCTGTAATAATTAGTATGATATACACGTGAACTGTCTGTAATAATTAGTATGATATACACGTGAACTGTCTGTAATAATTAGTATGATATACACTGTGAACTGTCTGTAATAATTAGTATGATATACACGTGAACTGTCTGTAATAATTAGTATGATATACACGTGAACTGTCTGTAATAATTAGTATTATATACACGTGAACTGTCTGTAATAATTAGTATGATATATACACGTGAACTGTCTGTAATAATTAGTATGATATACACGTGAACTGTCTGTAATAATTAGTATGATATACACGTGAACTGTCTGTAATAATTAGTATGATATACACGTGAACTGTCTGTAATAATTAGTATGATATACGTGAACTGTCTGTAATAATTAGTATGATATACACGTGAACTGTCTGTAATAATTAGTATGATATACACGTGAACTGTCTGTAATATTAGTATATACACGTGAACTGTCTGTAATAATTAGTATATATACACGTGAACTGTCTGTAATAATTAGTATATATATACACGTGAACTGTCTGTAATAATTAGTATGATATACACGTGAACTGTCTGTAATAATTAGTATGATATACACGTGAACTGTCTGTAACGTGAACTGTCTGTAATAATTAGTATGTCTGTAATAATTAGTATGATATACACGTGAACTGTCTGTAATAATTAGTATGATATACACGTGAACTGTCTGTAATAATTGTCTGTATTGTATTATATACACGTGAACTGTCTGTAATAATTAGTATTATATACACGTGAACTGTCTGTAATAATTAGTATTATATAGACGTGAACTGTCTGTAATAATTAGTATTATATACACGTGAACTGTCTGTAATAATTAGTATTATATACACGTGAACTGTCTGTAATAATTAGTATGATATACACGTGAACTGTCTGTAATAATTAGTATGATATACACGTGAACTGTCTGTAATAATTAGTATGATATACACGTGAACTGTCTGTATATAATTAGTATGATATACACGTGAACTGTCTGTAATAATTAGTATGATATACACGTGAACTGTCTGTAATAATTAGTATGATATACACGTGAACTGTCTGTAATAATTAGTATTATATACACGTGAACTGTCTGTAATAATTAGTATGATATACACGTGAACTGTCTGTAATAATTAGTATGATATACACGTGAACTGTCTGTAATAATTGGTATGATATACACGTGAACTGTCTGTAATAATTAGTATGATATACACGTGAACTGTCTGTAATAATTAGTATGATATACACGTGAACTGTCTGTAATAATTAGTATGATATACACGTGAACTGTCTGTAATAATTAGTATGATATACACGTGAACTGTCTGTAATAATTAGTATTATATACACGTGAACTGTCTGTAATAATTAGTATTATATACACGTGAACTGTCTGTAATAATTAGTATGATATACACGTGAACTGTCTGTAATAATTAGTATGATATACACGTGAACTGTCTGTAATAATTAGTATGATATACACGTGAACTGTCTGTAATAATTAGTATGATATACACGTGAACTGTCTGTAATAATTAGTATGATATACACGTGAACTGTCTGTAATAATTAGTATGATATACACGTGAACTGTCTGTAATAATTAGTATGATATACACGTGAACTGTCTGTAATAATTAGTAGTATGATATACACGTGAACTGTCTGTAATAATTGAACTGTCTGTAATAATTAGTATGATATACACGTGAACTGTCTGTAATATATACACGTGAACTGTCTGTAATAATTAGTATGATATATGAACTGTCTGTAATAATTAGTATGATATACACGTGAACTGTCTGTAATAATTAGTATTATATACACGTGAACTGTCTGTAATAATTAGTATGATATACACGTGAACTGTCTGTAATAATTAGTATGATATACACGTGAACTGTCTGTAATAATTAGTATGATATACACGTGAACTGTCTGTAATAATTAGTATGATATACACGTGAACTGTCTGTAATAATTAGTATGATATACACGTGAACTGTCTGTAATAATTAAGTATGATATACACGTGAACTGTCTGTAATAATTAGTATGATATACACGTGAACTGTCTGTAATAATTAGTATGATATACACGTGAACTGTCTGTAATAATTAGTATGATATACACGTGAACTGTCTGTAATAATTAGTATGATATACACGTGAACTGTCTGTAATAATTAGTATGATATACACGTGAACTGTCTGTAATAATTAGTATTATATACACGTGAACTGTCTGTAATAATTAGTATGATATACACGTGAACTGTCTGTAATAATTAGTATGATATACACGTGAACTGTCTGTAATAATTAGTATGATATACACGTGAACTGTCTGTAATAATTAGTATGATATACACGTGAACTGTCTGTAATAATTAGTATGATATACACGTGAACTGTCTGTAATAATTAGTATGATATACACGTGAACTGTCTGTAATAATTAGTATGATATACACGTGAACTGTCTGTAATAATTAGTATGATATACACGTGAACTGTCTGTAATAATTAGTATGATATACACGTGAACTGTCTGTAATAATTAGTATGATATACACGTGAACTGTCTGTAATAATTAGTATTATATACACGTGAACTGTCTGTAATAATTAGTATGATATACACGTGAACTGTCTGTAATAATTAGTATGATATACACGTGAACTGTCTGTAATAATTAGTATGATATACACGTGAACTGTCTGTAATAATTAGTATGATATACACGTGAACTGTCTGTAATAATTAGTATGATATACACGTGAACTGTCTGTAATAATTAGTATTATATACACGTGAACTGTCTGTAATAATTAGTATTATATACACGTGAACTGTCTGTAATAATTAGTATGATATACACGTGAACTGTCTGTAATAATTAGTATGATATACACGTGAACTGTCTGTAATAATTAGTATGATATACACGTGAACTGTCTGTAATAATTAGTATGATATACACGTGAACTGTCTGTAATAATTAGTATGATATACACGTGAACTGTCTGTAATAATTAGTATGATATACACGTGAACTGTCTGTAATAATTAGTATGATATACACGTGAACTGTCTGTAATAATTAGTATGATATACACGTGAACTGTCTGTAATAATTAGTATGATATACACGTGAACTGTCTGTAATAATTAGTATGATATACACGTGAACTGTCTGTAATAATTAGTATGATATACACGTGAACTGTCTGTAATAATTAGTATTATATACACGTGAACTGTCTGTAATAATTAGTATGATATACACGTGAACTGTCTGTAATAATTAGTATGATATACACGTGAACTGTCTGTAATAATTAGTATGATATATACACGTGAACTGTCTGTAATAATTAGTATGATATACACGTGAACTGTCTGTAATAATTAGTATGATATACACGTGAACTGTCTGTAATAATTAGTATGATATACACGTGAACTGTCTGTAATAATTAGTATGATATACACGTGAACTGTCTGTAATAATTAGTATGATATACACGTGAACTGTCTGTAATAATTAGTATGATATACACGTGAACTGTCTGTAATAATTAGTATGATATACACGTGAACTGTCTGTAATAATTAGTATGATATACACGTGAACTGTCTGTAATAATAGTATGTATTATATACACGTGAACTGTCTGTAATAATTAGTATATATACACGTGAACTGTCTGTAATAATAGTAATACACGTGAACTGTCTGTAATAATTAGTATTATATACACGTGAACTGTCTGTAATAATTAGTATTATATACACGTGAACTGTCTGTAATAATTAGTATTATATACACGTGAACTGTCTGTAATAATTAGTATTATATACACGTGAACTGTCTGTAATAATTAGTATGATATACACGTGAACTGTCTGTAATAATTAGTATGATATACACGTGAACTGTCTGTAATAATTAGTATGATATACACGTGAACTGTCTGTAATAATTAGTATGATATACACGTGAACTGTCTGTAATAATTAGTATGATATACACGTGAACTGTCTGTAATAATTAGTATGATATACACGTGAACTGTCTGTAATAATTAGTATGATATACACGTGAACTGTCTGTAATAATTAGTATGATATACACGTGAACTGTCTGTAATAATTAGTATGATATACACGTGAACTGTCTGTAATAATTAGTATGATATACACGTGAACTGTCTGTAATAATTAGTATGATATACACGTGAACTGTCTGTAATAATTAGTATGATATACACGTGAACTGTCTGTAATAATTAGTATGATATACACGTGAACTGTCTGTAATAATTAGTATGATATACACGTGAACTGTCTGTAATAATTAGTATGATATACACGTGAACTGTCTGTAATAATTAGTATGATATACACGTGAACTGTCTGTAATAATTAGTATGATATACACGTGAACTGTCTGTAATAATTAGTATGATATACACGTCTGTAATAATTAGTATGATATACACGTGAACTGTCTGTAATAATTAGTATGATATACACGTGAACTGTCTGTAATAATTAGTATGATATACACGTGAACTGTCTGTAATAATTAGTATGATATACACGTGAACTGTCTGTAATAATTAGTATGATATACACGTGAACTGTCTGTAATAATTAGTATGATATACACGTGAACTGTCTGTAATAATTAGTATGATATACACGTGAACTGTCTGTAATAATTAGTATGATATACACGTGAACTGTCTGTAATAATTAGTATGATATACACGTGAACTGTCTGTAATAATTAGTATGATATACACGTGAACTGTCTGTAATAATTAGTATGATATACACGTGAACTGTCTGTAATAATTAGTATGATATACACGTGAACTGTCTGTAATAATTAGTATGATATACACGTGAACTGTCTGTAATAATTAGTATGATATACACGTGAACTGTCTGTAATAATTAGTATGATATACACGTGAACTGTCTGTAATAATTAGTATGATATACACGTGAACTGTCTGTAATAATTAGTATGATATACACGTGAACTGTCTGTAATAATTAGTATGATATACACGTGAACTGTCTGTAATAATTAGTATGATATACACGTGAACTGTCTGTAATAATTAGTATGATATACACGTGAACTGTCTGTAATAATTAGTATGATATACACGTGAACTGTCTGTAATAATTAGTATGATATACACGTGAACTGTCTGTAATAATTAGTATGATATACACGTGAACTGTCTGTAATAATTAGTATGATATACACGTGAACTGTCTGTAATAATTAGTATGATATACACGTGAACTGTCTGTAATAATTAGTATGATATACACGTGAACTGTCTGTAATAATTAGTATGATATACACGTGAACTGTCTGTAATAATTAGTATTATATACACGTGAACTGTCTGTAATAATTAGTATGATATACACGTGAACTGTCTGTAATAATTAGTATGATATACACGTGAACTGTCTGTAATAATTAGTATGATATACACGTGAACTGTCTGTAATAATTAGTATGATATACACGTGAACTGTCTGTAATAATTAGTATGATATACACGTGAACTGTCTGTAATAATTAGTATGATATACACGTGAACTGTCTGTAATAATTAGTATGATATACACGTGAACTGTCTGTAATAATTAGTATGATATACACGTGAACTGTCTGTAATAATTAGTATTATATACACGTGAACTGTCTGTAATAATTAGTATGATATACACGTGAACTGTCTGTAATAATTAGTATGATATACACGTGAACTGTCTGTAATAATTAGTATGATATACACGTGAACTGTCTGTAATAATTAGTATGATATACACGTGAACTGTCTGTAATAATTAGTATGATATACACGTGAACTGTCTGTAATAATTAGTATGATATACACGTGAACTGTCTGTAATAATTAGTATGATATACACGTGAACTGTCTGTAATAATTAGTATGATATACACGTGAACTGTCTGTAATAATTAGTATGATATACACGTGAACTGTCTGTAATAATTAGTATGATATACACGTGAACTGTCTGTAATAATTAGTATGATATACACGTGAACTGTCTGTAATAATTAGTATGATATACACGTGAACTGTCTGTAATAATTAGTATGATATACACGTGAACTGTCTGTAATAATTAGTATGATATACACGTGAACTGTCTGTAATAATTAGTATGATATACACGTGAACTGTCTGTAATAATTAGTATGATATACACGTGAACTGTCTGTAATAATTAGTATGATATACACGTGAACTGTCTGTAATAATTAGTATGATATACACGTGAACTGTCTGTAATAATTAGTATTATATACACGTGAACTGTCTGTAATAATTAGTATGATATACACGTGAACTGTCTGTAATAATTAGTATGATATACACGTGAACTGTCTGTAATAATTAGTATGATATACACGTGAACTGTCTGTAATAATTAGTATGATATACACGTGAACTGTCTGTAATAATTAGTATGATATACACGTGAACTGTCTGTAATAATTAGTATGATATACACGTGAACTGTCTGTAATAATTAGTATGATATACACGTGAACTGTCTGTAATAATTAGTATGATATACACGTGAACTGTCTGTAATAATTAGTATGATATACACGTGAACTGTCTGTAATAATTAGTATGATATACACGTGAACTGTCTGTAATAATTAGTATGATATACACGTGAACTGTCTGTAATAATTAGTATGATATACACGTGAACTGTCTGTAATAATTAGTATGATATACACGTGAACTGTCTGTAATAATTAGTATGATATACACGTGAACTGTCTGTAATAATTAGTATGATATACACGTGAACTGTCTGTAATAATTAGTATTATATACACGTGAACTGTCTGTAATAATTAGTATTATATACACGTGAACTGTCTGTAATAATTAGTATGATATACACGTGAACTGTCTGTAATAATTAGTATGATATACACGTGAACTGTCTGTAATAATTAGTATGATATACACGTGAACTGTCTGTAATAATTAGTATTATATACACGTGAACTGTCTGTAATAATTAGTATGATATACGTGAACTGTCGTATGATATGAACTGTCTGTAATAATTAGTATGATATACACGTGAACTGTCTGTAATAATTAGTATGATATACACGTGAACTGTCTGTAATAATTAGTATGATATACACGTGAACTGTCTGTAATAATTAGTATGATATACACGTGAACTGTCTGTAATAATTAGTATGATATACACGTGAACTGTCTGTAATAATTAGTATGATATACACGTGAACT
This sequence comes from Tachypleus tridentatus, assembly GCF_004210375.1. NCBI lineage: Eukaryota > Metazoa > Arthropoda > Merostomata > Xiphosura > Limulidae > Tachypleus > Tachypleus tridentatus. The sequence continues at coordinate 17,208,552 of NC_134834.1, forward strand.
GTCTGTAATAATTAGTATGATATACACGTGAACTGTCTGTAATAATTAGTATGATATACACGTGAACTGTCTGTAATAATTAGTATGATATACACGTGAACTGTCTGTAATAATTAGTATGATATACACGTGAACTGTCTGTAATAATTAGTATGATATACACGTGAACTGTCTGTAATAATTAGTATGATATACACGTGAACTGTCTGTAATAATTAGTATGATATACACGTGAACTGAACTGTCTGTAATAATTAGTATGATATACACGTGAACTGTCTGTAATAATTAGTATTATATACACGTGAACTGTCTGTAATAATTAGTATGATATACACGTGAACTGTCTGTAATAATTAGTATGATATACACGTGAACTGTCTGTAATAATTAGTATGATATACACGTGAACTGTCTGTAATTAGTATAATTACTGTCTGTATGTATATACACGTGAACTGTCTGTAATAATTAGTATGATATACACGTGAACTGTCTGTAATAATTAGTATGATATACACGTGAACTGTCTGTAATAATTAGTATGATATACACGTGAACTGTCTGTAATAATTAGTATGATATACACGTGAACTGTCTGTAATAATTAGTATGATATACACGTGAACTGTCTGTAATAATTAGTATGATATACACGTGAACTGTCTGTAATAATTAGTATGATATACACGTGAACTGTCTGTAATAATTAGTATGATATACACGTGAACTGTCTGTAATAATTAGTATTATATACACGTGAACTGTCTGTAATAATTAGTATGATATACACGTGAACTGTCTGTAATAATTAGTATGATATACACGTGAACTGTCTGTAATAATTAGTATGATATACACGTGAACTGTCTGTAATAATTAGTATGATATACACGTGAACTGTCTGTAATAATTAGTATGATATACACGTGAACTGTCTGTAATAATTAGTATGATATACACGTGAACTGTCTGTAATAATTAGTATGATATACACGTGAACTGTCTGTAATAATTAGTATGATATACACGTGAACTGTCTGTAATAATTAGTATGATATACACGTGAACTGTCTGTAATAATTAGTATGATATACACGTGAACTGTCTGTAATATGATATTACTGTATGTATGATATACACGTGAACTGTCTGTAATAATTAGTATGATATACACGTGAACTGTCTGTAATAATTAGTATGATATACACGTGAACTGTCTGTAATAATTAGTATGATATACACGTGAACTGTCTGTAATAATTAGTATGATATACACGTGAACTGTCTGTAAGTACACGTGAACTGTCTGTAATAATAGTATATATACGTGAACTGTCTGTAATAATTAGTATGATATACACGTGAACTGTCTGTAATAATTAGTATGATATACACGTGAACTGTCTGTAATAATTAGTATGATATACACGTGAACTGTCTGTAATAATTAGTATGATATACACGTGAACTGTCTGTAATAATTAGTATGATATACACGTGAACTGTCTGTAATAATTAGTATGATATACACGTGAACTGTCTGTACATGAATTCTGTATGTATATACACGTGAACTGTCTGTAATAATTAGTATGATATACACGTGAACTGTCTGTAATAATTAGTATGATATACACGTGAACTGTCTGTAATAATTAGTATGATATACACGTGAACTGTCTGTAATAATTAGTATGATATACACGTGAACTGTCTGTAATAATTAGTATGATATACACGTGAACTGTCTGTAATAATTAGTATGATATACACGTGAACTGTCTGTAATAATTAGTATGATATACACGTGAACTGTCTGTAATAATTAGTATGATATACACGTGAACTGTCTGTAATAATTAGTATTATATACACGTGAACTGTCTGTAATAATTAGTATGATATACACGTGAACTGTCTGTAATAATTAGTATGATATACACGTGAACTGTCTGTAATAATTAGTATGATATACACGTGAACTGTCTGTAATAATTAGTATTATATACACGTGAACTGTCTGTAATAATTAGTATGATATACACGTGAACTGTCTGTAATAATTAGTATGATATACACGTGAACTGTCTGTAATAATTAGTATGATATACACGTGAACTGTCTGTAATAATTAGTATGATATACACGTGAACTGTCTGTAATAATTAGTATGATATACACGTGAACTGTCTGTAATAATTAGTATGATATACACGTGAACTGTCTGTAATAATTAGTATGATATACACGTGAACTGTCTGTAATAATTAGTATGATATACACGTGAACTGTCTGTAATAATTAGTATGATATACACGTGAACTGTCTGTAATAATTAGTATGATATACACGTGAACTGTCTGTAATAATTAGTATGATATACACGTGAACTGTCTGTAATAATTAGTATGATATACACGTGAACTGTCTGTAATAATTGGTATGATATACACGTGAACTGTCTGTAATAAGTAATATACACGTGAACTGTCTGTAATGTATGATATACACGTGAATATAGTACGTGAACTGTCTGTAATAATTAGTATGATATACACGTGAACTGTCTGTAATAATTAGTATGATATACACGTGAACTGTCTGTAATAATTAGTATGATATACACGTGAACTGTCTGTAATAATTAGTATGATATACACGTGAACTGTCTGTAATAATTAGTATGATATACACGTGAACTGTCTGTAATAATTAGTATGATATACACGTGAACTGTCTGTAATAATTAGTATGATATACACGTGAACTGTCTGTAATAATTAGTATGATATACACGTGAACTGTCTGTAATAATTAGTATGATATACACGTGAACTGTCTGTAATAATTAGTATGATATACACGTGAACTGTCTGTAATAATTAGTATGATATACACGTGAACTGTCTGTAATAATTAGTATGATATACACGTGAACTGTCTGTAATAATTAGTATGATATACACGTGAACTGTCTGTAATAATTAGTATGATATACACGTGAACTGTCTGTAATAATTAGTATGATATACACGTGAACTGTCTGTAATAATTAGTATGATATACACGTGAACTGTCTGTAATAATTAGTATGATATACACGTGAACTGTCTGTAATAATTAGTATGATATACACGTGAACTGTCTGTAATAATTAGTATGATATACACGTGAACTGTCTGTAATAATTAGTATGATATACACGTGAACTGTCTGTAATAATTAGTATGATATACACGTGAACTGTCTGTAATAATTAGTATGATATACACGTGAACTGTCTGTAATAATTAGTATGATATACACGTGAACTGTCTGTAATAATTAGTATGATATACACGTGAACTGTCTGTAATAATTAGTATGATATACACGTGAACTGTCTGTAATAATTAGTATGATATACACGTGAACTGTCTGTAATAATTAGTATGATATACACGTGAACTGTCTGTAATAATTAGTATGATATACACGTGAACTGTCTGTAATAATTAGTATGATATACACGTGAACTGTCTGTAATAATTAGTATGATATACACGTGAACTGTCTGTAATAATTAGTATGATATACACGTGAACTGTCTGTAATAATTAGTATGATATACACGTGAACTGTCTGTAATAATTAGTATGATATACACGTGAACTGTCTGTAATAATTAGTATGATATACACGTGAACTGTCTGTAATAATTAGTATGATATACACGTGAACTGTCTGTAATAATTAGTATGATATACACGTGAACTGTCTGTAATAATTAGTATGATATACACGTGAACTGTCTGTAATAATTAGTATGATATACACGTGAACTGTCTGTAATAATTAGTATGATATACACGTGAACTGTCTGTAATAATTAGTATGATATACACGTGAACTGTCTGTAATAATTAGTATGATATACACGTGAACTGTCTGTAATAATTAGTATGATATACACGTGAACTGTCTGTAATAATTAGTATTATATACACGTGAACTGTCTGTAATAATTAGTATGATATACACGTGAACTGTCTGTAATAATTAGTATGATATACACGTGAACTGTCTGTAATAATTAGTATGATATACGTGAACGTGAACTGTCTGTAATAATTAGTATATATACACGTGAACTGTCTGTAATAATTAGTATGATATACACGTGAACTGTCTGTAATAATTAGTATGATATACACGTGAACTGTCTGTAATAATTAGTATGATATACACGTGAACTGTCTGTAATAATTAGTATGATATACACGTGAACTGTCTGTAATAATTAGTATGATATACACGTGAACTGTCTGTAATAATTAGTATGATATACACGTGAACTGTCTGTAATAATTAGTATGATATACACGTGAACTGTCTGTAATAATTATATATGAATATACACGTGAACTGTCTGTAATAATATAGTATGATATACACGTGAACTGTCTGTAATAATTAGTATGATATACACGTGAACTGTCTGTAATAATTAGTATGATATACACGTGAACTGAACTCTGTAATAATTAGTATATATACACGTGAACTGTCTGTAATAATTAGTATGATATACACGTGAACTGTCTGTAATAATTAGTATGATATACACGTGAACTGTCTGTAATAATTAGTATGATATACACGTGAACTGTCTGTAATAATTAGTATGATATACACGTGAACTGTCTGTAATAATTAGTATGATATACACGTGAACTGTCTGTAATAATTAGTATGATATACACGTGAACTGTCTGTAATAATTAGTATGATATACACGTGAACTGTCTGTAATAATTAGTATGATATACACGTGAACTGTCTGTAATAATTAGTATGATATACACGTGAACTGTCTGTAATAATTAGTATGATATACACGTGAACTGTCTGTAATAATTAGTATGATATACACGTGAACTGTCTGTAATAATTAGTATGATATACACGTGAACTGTCTGTAATAATTAGTATGATATACACGTGAACTGTCTGTAATAATTAGTATTATATACACGTGAAGTAATTAGTATGATATACACGTGAACTGTCTGTAATAATTAGTATGATATACACGTGAACTGTCTGTAATAATTAGTATGATATACACGTGAACTGTCTGTAATAATTAGTATGATATACACGTGAACTGTCTGTAATAATTAGTATGATATACACGTGAACTGTCTGTAATAATTAGTATGATATACACGTGAACTGTCTGTAATAATTAGTATGATATACACGTGAACTGTCTGTAATAATTAGTATGATATACACTGTGAACTGTCTGTAATAATTAGTATGATATACACGTGAACTGTCTGTAGTATATATTAGTATGATATACACGTGAACTGTCTGTAATAATTAGTTGTAATAATTAGTAATATGGTATGTAATTAGTATGATATACACGTGAACTGTCTGTAATAATTAGTATTATATACACGTGAACTGTCTGTAATAATTAGTATATATACACGTGAACTGTCTGTAATAATTAGTATGATATACACGTGAACTGTCTGTAATAATTAGTATGATATACACGTGAACTGTCTGTAATAATTAGTATGATATACACGTGAACTGTCTGTAATAATTAGTATATATACACGTGAACTGTCTGTAATAATTAGTATGATATACACGTGAACTGTCTGTAATAATTAGTATGATATACACGTGAACTGTCTGTAATAATTAGTATGATATACACGTGAACTGTCTGTAATAATTAGTATGATATACACGTGAACTGTCTGTAATAATTAGTATGATATACACGTGAACTGTCTGTAATAATTAGTATGATATACACGTGAACTGTCTGTAATAATTAGTATGATATACACGTGAACTGTCTGTAATAATTAGTATGATATACACGTGAACTGTCTGTAATAATTAGTATGATATACACGTGAACTGTCTGTAATAATTAGTATGATATACACGTGAACTGTCTGTAATAATTAGTATGATATACACGTGAACTGTCTGTAATAATTAGTATGATATACACGTGAACTGTCTGTAATAATTAGTATGATATACACGTGAACTGTCTGTAATAATTAGTATGATATACACGTGAACTGTCTGTAATAATTGGTATGATATACACGTGAATTAGTATGATATACACGTGAACTGTCTGTAATAATTAGTATGATATACACGTGAACTGTCTGTAATAATTAGTATGATATACACGTGAACTGTCTGTAATGAACTGTCTGTAATAAGTATGATATACACGTGAACTGTCTGTAATAATTAGTATGATATACACGTGAACTGTCTGTAATAATTAGTATGATATACACGTGAACTGTCTGTAATAATTAGTATGATATACACGTGAACTGTCTGTAATAATTAGTATGATATACACGTGAACTGTCTGTAATAATTAGTATGATATACACGTGAACTGTCTGTAATAATTAGTATGATATACACGTGAACTGTCTGTAATAATTAGTATGATATACACGTGAACTGTCTGTAATAATTAGTATGATATACACGTGAACTGTCTGTAATAATTAGTATGATATACACGTGAACTGTCTGTAATAATTAGTATGATATACACGTGAACTGTCTGTAATAATTAGTATGATATACACGTGAACTGTCTGTAATAATTAGTATGATATACACGTGAACTGTCTGTAATAATTAGTATTATATACACGTGAACTGTCTGTAATAATTAGTAATTAGTATGTAATAATATACACGTGAACTGTCTGTAATAATTAGTATGATATACACGTGAACTGTCTGTAATAATTAGTATGATATACACGTGAACTGTCTGTAATAATTAGTATTATATACACGTGAACTGTCTGTAATAATTAGTATTATATACACGTGAACTGTATATAATGAACTGTCTGTAGTATTAGTATATACACGTGAACTGTCTGTAATAATTAGTATGATATACACGTGAACTGTCTGTAATAATTAGTATGATATACACGTGAACTGTCTGTAATAATTAGTATGATATACACGTGAACTGTCTGTAATAATTAGTATGATATACACGTGAACTGTCTGTAATAATTAGTATGATATACACGTGAACTGTCTGTAATAATTAGTATGATATACACGTGAACTGTCTGTAATAATTAGTATGATATACACGTGAACTGTCTGTAATAATTAGTATGATATACACGTGAACTGTCTGTAATAATTAGTATGATATACACGTGAACTGTCTGTAATAATTAGTATGATATACACGTGAACTGTCTGTAATAATTAGTATGATATACACGTGAACTGTCTGTAATAATTAGTATGATATACACGTGAACTGTCTGTAATAATTAGTATGATATACACGTGAACTGTCTGTAATAATTAGTATGATATACACGTGAACTGTCTGTAATAATTAGTATGATATACACGTGAACTGTCTGTAATAATTAGTATGATATACACGTGAACTGTCTGTAATAATTAATAATTGAAGTATGATATACACGTGAACTGTCTGTAATAATTAGTATGATATACACGTGAACTGTCTGTAATAATTAGTATGATATACACGTGAACTGTCTGTAATAATTAGTATGATATACACGTGAACTGTCTGTAATAATTAGTATGATATACACGTGAACTGTCTGTAATAATTAGTATGATATACACGTGAACTGTCTGTAATAATTAGTATGATATACACGTGAACTGTCTGTAATAATTAGTATGATATACACGTGAACTGTCTGTAATAATTAGTATGATATACACGTGAACTGTCTGTAATAATTAGTATGATATACACGTGAACTGTCTGTAATAATTAGTATGATATACACGTGAACTGTCTGTAATAATTAGTATGATATACACGTGAACTGTCTGTAATAATTGTATGATATAACGTGAACTGTCTGTAATAATTAGTATGATATACACGTGAACTGTCTGTAATAATTAGTATGATATACACGTGAACTGTCTGTAATAATTAGTATGATATACACGTGAAC